>NW_009616983.1:10311-17489 GCF_000690535.1 Cariama cristata
CAAAAAATAGACTCCATCTCCTGCTCCTTTCCTTATGTATAATTTTATAAGCACACCACATACTCTCCAGTAAAAAAACCCAAACATTTCCCCTCCTGCTCCAGTGACAAATTTGCATGGAGGGAAGGAAGAAAATGGTCTTATTAATGATCAGTAGGTTGTTTGTATGACATAAAAGGAGGACAGACAGCAATGGCTCACAGTATCTACATCAGAAGTGGGGGTAAGTTAGGCCCAAACATATAGAGACATCACTGAACTAATATGGGAATGACTACAGCTATCTCGTTGGTGACATAGATCACAAGGTATTTGCCTCTGTTCCTGGACTGCTGAGGAGCTGTCATCACTGAAGAACCATTGTCATCAAGGAACAATGCCTCACCATTTAGAGCAGAAGTAAATGGAACTTGCCAATTCTTATCCAGGCAGCACAGCATTTATCAACTCCTTATTGCCCAGCTGGGAACAAAGAGAGGATTCTACCCATTTGAAAATTATTATTATTATTTACTACTATATTGGCAACACAGTGCACTGAATAGTTTTAGAAGAAAAATTTATGCTCTAGAATTCCTAAGGGCCAACACTCAATCCTTCTCAATACACACAATAAAACAGAGAATAAAAACACATTTACTTCCTTTCCAGTCCAATTGCTACTGTGCCACAATGGTTAGTATTGAATCCCATTCTGTTTCATACATTGGAGCTCTATGCTAAACTCTAATTACCAATGTCAAAAGGGAAGCGTTCCTCAGAATGATATCGTAGTTATTCTTTGCACTTCCCACTGCAGTGCTTGTTGCTGAGTATCTTCTGAGTACTTCTGGGTACCAGGCTGAAAGGAGTACAGTATATCCCGCTGCAACTATCATCTTTTATCCCATAAGGATCACACAGATCCCAGGCAATTAACAGTTTGGAAAAGAGTACATTAACACCAGCCACTAAAAACCTTTTATAGTCTAGAATGACATTGAATGAGCAAATACAAAGTTAGCTTTTTCTTCTTATTGTTCTTAGGAATCTATATAACAATGATGGTCATTAAGAATACCTTTAACCTCAAGTTTGGAGTTGTGCTGTCCAGCATGGAAATAGTGTTAGCATGTTATAAGCTAATCACTGGTCTAATGTGTCTGATGTTGACTATGACAGAAGGGAGTCACAGAGGGTCTTCCCTTCAAATCTCTAGCACCTACATCCAACTCATTGATAAGCCAGCTTCTATGGTCAGGAACCTGGACTTCCCTGGGCCAATACAAGCACCTCAACAAAATCCTGGAGCTTAAACAACCTCCAGATCTTGAATCACAGTGATGTTGACAAATATTACTTCAAATTTAGTTACTTAAGTAATTACCATTTATGATAAAACAGAAATCATTGAGCTGCTGTTATCCAAAGCAAGTTTCAATTTGACTCAAACTGAGGGAAAAAGCTACTGGTTCACTTAAAAACCCATTTGCATCCTGGTTCACTAGAAACTTCCTCCCATCCACAACACTCCACCACACAGAGGTCCAATTCCAAGCCTGACTCCTCTCTCTGATGAGGAGATGAGGGCATAGAATGTCCTCATAAGCATACGATGAGGACAAAAGTTACACTGGTATGCTGCCACTGATACAGAAGGAGACTAAGGCACTAGTGCCACTTTTAACATTTCTTTCTAACGCTAAAGCCTTCTTCTCAACCACAAAACAGTCTCCAAATACATATACAGTGTCTGAAAGCGCAGAACAAGCATCTCTCTTCCAAAATTATTTTCACAGACAACTTCTGCCATGGAAGAAAGAAACCTTTCTAATCACAGATGTCCACGAACTCATCACATCCTTTTGCCCTGTCTGTAGCGCACTCCAGGTATTTGGGGTTATTCAATGACTATGCAGGCTGAGACCTCTGAGACCTCTGGGGTTGAGGACCTGAACAGACTGAGAGGTTGAACATTGGTGAGGTCCTTATTATAGTAGAGAAACACTGGATAAAATAAAAGCTACCATTACCTAGAAGACTACTTTGTCTCTCTGAGGTCTGTATCTTATTTTCAGCTAAAGTACTACAATTGTACATCCAAAAAATCAACTCTGCAGGCTTTTAATTCATGGGTTACAAAATACAATAACTGAACCAACCAGTACTCTAATACCCGTTTAGTATTGTCAAAAGGTACGTTCATACAGACTTCCACTGTTTTATTCAGAACCTGACAATCTGTGACCACAAACTTCTGTAGGAAATGGACCAAGTTATCAGAGTTACAGCATATGTTTATAAAAATGTTGAAAAAAAGCTAGTACCATGCAGAGGCAAAACACAGCCAGAAAAATGGGGTTTCCTCTCCTGGAATACAGATCAGGTAAGATCTTTCATGACATTTGTAAATGGCTTCTTTCCTTTATTTTTGGAGCAAATACCAGCTAAAATCTGAAGTATTTTCTGTGTATCTATTTAGAAGGGCAGTTAGATCATCACATTATGAAATACCAATTTTTTTTTTAACTGCTTAACAGAGCAGATAATTAAAAATAAATAAATCAATGTTTTGGCATGTCTTTTTTCCCCCCTCTAGATTCTATATTGCATTGTTTTCATCATTTAAAACATCATCAGTTGCACTGATCCAGTGAGCAGATGGCATTATCAGCCCACAAGAATCTGCACAGGGCAATTGCAAAATTCAGAGACAAGGAAATAAATTATCAATGATATGAGTCCAGCACTGTGTACAAAAAATTTCTTGTTCTCCTCTGATTCCACAGAGACATGCTAATAGGTCTGCTGATGCTTCCCACTTTACCAAGTGATGCATTCAAAACCTTGAAGAATTGTCTGTAATTTCAAACCTTTATTACATCAGGATTATACTATTCTCCTCTCCTTTTTGTTGGTTTGAGTAGAAGGAGTTCAGTTAAGAATGAAAAAAAAAAGTCCATGTCTTTTAAAGATGCTTTACTGACAGAGAAAGAAAGTGTTCATGCAGATCTACCAGTTGTTTTCTCTTTGCACTCCTCCTTTCTGCATAGACCCAGAAGAGATGTGTCCAGAGACAATCACATCCTACAGACATGATGCAAACACGGCCCTCGTATCAGTTAGACAGCAGCAGCCTGAAAAAGTGAATGCTACAGGACCAGAGTACCTTTCCCTCAATTCTGGGGTGGAAAAACCCAGCAGAGTCCTTTATTTTTTAAAAAAGTGCAGTAGGTTACCTGGTGTGCTATACAGACAACCCACTCCCTTCAACACTTGGTAGGGCTCTGAAGGCTGGTAGGCTATGGGAAAGCAGATGCATATAGAGAGCCTCTGTCATGTTGGATACTGGCAGACATACCTGCAGTTCTGTGTTTCTCCCATTCTCATCTCTTTCAGAGCCGGGGGCAGCAGGGGCAAGACAGTAATTCAAGTTTGCCAAGTGAACTGAAACCTGTCACATCTAAAGAAAATGCATTTTGGGGACTAAAAATAAATAAATGCCATCCCACATTCCCATTGCCTTTGGATTCTTATTCATTTCCGTGTTCAGCTATCCAAACTCCACTTGCTTCAAATAGCAGCAGAGAAAGGGGAGGGAGAGGAAGAGGAAATGGGGAGTAAACCACGGATTTAGAAATGATTACGTATATAGCAGGGCAAATATGAATGTGATCTAACAACTAAACATGGGACATGATGGCACCATATGGGATCAACTCAATTGACCTGAAAGGATTTATTTTAGATACTTAAATGTACAATCAGTGTGAGAATCTATCTCCAAGTTTGCTTATGATATGCTGCCTCAGTTTCCCATTGGTAAAAGAATGATTACAGTGATTAGAAAACATTCACCAGTCCTACAGTCACTGGGGTGCTGGCAGAAGCCTGTACATGCCATGTGCTGGGAGAGCTTCACAAGTGTGTTGTTCTACCCAGAATCACCATATTTTCCACTTGAAGTCTATACTTTGTACAAATGTACCAAGCACATTTGAAAACAATTTGTTCTTGCTGTTAATTTATATGAAAAATCCTGCTGCATTTGCATGACATTAAGAGCAAAAAAATAAAAGTCCAAGCAGACAATGTATTTGATACCGAGATGATAATAACCCTGGATAGATTCCTGTGGGCTGGCGATGCCATCTGCCTAGTGCATACAGAATCCAAAGACCATTGTAGTCCATGGTACGACCATCTTTAAGACTGATTCAAAGCCAAGAGTGTTAGTTGAGTCAAACTGATTGAAAGCTAGATAATGACAGACGTGCAGGAGGCACTGATCAGCAGTGGGTCATTCACAGCCTTTCTCTCAGGAAATCTCATTATTCTGTACCATTTCTTCATTGTTGCATCTGAAGGCATGAAAAAGCTAACATTTGTATATCTTTTTCTGCCTGTATGGAACTAAAAGGAGACAAGCATGTCTGAATACCAGTCTCTTGTAAAGAATACTTAAGTACTGGAGCCAGAGGAAAAGCCAGAGATGTGTGTCTGATCCCCTTTACTCAGCCTGCAAGCAAATGAGCTGTAAACTGAGATCAGATGATCAATATTCTACCTATTTCGGCAGATCTCTTCAAAACTCAGCATTTCTGACCACATGGATAGAAAGGTCACTGTTTAAGAGACCTCTTGCCTTTACCACTGTTGCACCGACAGGTCTCATTTATGCTGTTACAAGTCCCAAATACACCTACTGATCTTGATAGCCTCAAGTATCCAGACTTAAATTTTCTCCTGTAAGTTTTCACTTACACTTGTCTGACTCCTGCACAGTTACTATCAATTTAGATCACTGCAGAGGAAGACTAAAATCACACTGAGGACTTCTGTGGCCAAAAAAAGTCTCCTTGTCCAAGAAAATGTATATTTTCTTCATTTTTTTTTTCCATTTCAAAATAAACAGAAATACAGGCACACACTACCTAGCTTTTAACTGAACAGTTATTAAAGACTGTCTCCTGTAAGGCCAGATCTAAATCTACTCCAGAGTAGTGGACTATACATTGACCGTATATTTCAATAAGTTCAATAGATCTGATTCTACCACACATTGGATTTCTGCAGCTTCAACTGACAGTTATGACCAGCTTTAAGTAAAAGGTCTGAAAGTCTCATGATCAGATATTAAGTGCTGATGAATTGGGATAATAAATGCTAGTTATTCTGTGGGAGGAAGAGGAGGCTGTATTCAGGAATAGAAACATATAATCATTTCTGAAAGTAACTTTTGCAACAGGAGTTAGAAGATACCACTTCTCCAGGAGGTGTTTTAATCTGCTACATCTTTCTGACCATGTCAGAGAAGTCAGTCAAGAAAGATATAAATAAGGGGGAGAGGGCCATAATGTGTAAAATAACAGTAGGAAACATTTATGAGATGTATAATACCAAAGCAGGTGGAGGACCACTAACCAGGAATGCTCCTACAATTCTTTTCTGCGGCTGCAGACTAGCCCTGAACTGCTATGTCAAAGTGGTTGGGGAAAACATAAGTTCATTTCTCTTCTCATATTTTCACTATTTCTGCCTCCCTCCAACTTTGAAAAGGAAAAAGAAAGAGGAGGGAAAAAAAAGTGTACTCAACTGGAAATCTAGACTTACCAAAGCTACTGATGTTTCCTGATCACAGAACATGCTGCTAAAGGGCAACTAATTTGTTATACAGCAGGCAAGGCTTCGTGTCTCCTGGTCTACCTGATAAATGTAAAAGTTTTCATTCCCCCAGATATTATATGCTACACATTTCCAGAGTTACGTACATGGCTATTTACTCATTTTCTAGTAATCGGTATCCTGGGGAGAAATCCTATTGCCATTCTATTTACCTAATGTAATAAAATATTGCAAAAAGCAAAGTGGGAGGAATTTCTTACATTTTATTAGCATTTGGTAATTTTGATCTTTCTAATGATGTCTACTGACCCCTAGCCTGTAGCTGTGTTTCAAAGCAGTTCCTTAAGCAATTCTTTGTTTAATTGAAAACTATTACCAAAGAGGAAATTGGAATCAAATATCTCAGTGTTAAGGAAGACTTTGACTTACTCAGGGTTTTTATTTTACAGAAACTAAATAAGTGAGAGGAGAACCATTTTTAAGAGTTTCCTAATTTAGAAGCAAGGAAAAAAGCCCAAATTAGATGAATACCATGATATATATTTGGAAGAAAACCAAATAAGTTGCACTGTTCCTCCCAGAAGCATATTCCTTTTCCACTGCAAATACTGTCCCCAGTTCTGTTCTGTTCTTGTTCACAAAACCTGTCAGAAACAAGCCTGTTGAAGTCATTGTAAGTTACCAGTATAGGCATCTGAATGCAATCCCTTTGGCCAAACTGTTCAAATCCAGGACGGCGCAGAAACAACGCTTCTCCATTTACACCTCGGCTTTCAAACAGAAGGACCTCAGATGCTGACAGTGACCTGCGCTGAAGCTTCCCATTTGCAGAATTTGGTAACTTCTTTCGGAAAGTTTACTGGGTACCTGGGGGCTCAGTAATCCTTAAAAGCAATGGTACTTTTATGTAGCTCTTTAAATATACTTCAAGATACTACTTACAGGCACATAACATTAAATATTTTTGCCCATATATAAGCTTTCTTAGCCCAAAACTGAGGAAGGGAGCATAGCTTCCCTGAGCTCCAACATACAGAGATGATTTATTTAAGGCGGTGATGAATTTTGATACTGGATGCAATTATTGAGGTCCATGCGCACGCACAGGTATCTTCACATACGAATCTAATGAGGTTTCTAGGGAACTTGTAGCTATTACAGATTCACAGGCTCCTTCACTCAGCTCTTGGGAAAGCACTTACAGCTGATTCCATGCTAATTCATTGCTCAATGAATAAGTAAAATCTGTACAGTATAATAAAACCATTGATCATTACGCTTTAAAAAGATTGACTCCTAAATATTTAGGAAGCAGTGTGTACTCAATGGAAATGTTTATTGGCACGGGGAAATTAAACTGTCACCCGTGAAATAGTAAAACTCATTAATGCAGAGTTTCTTTTTAAGTGTTAGGAATTAACTTTATGACTGCATCAGTAATGGCGAGGCTCAGCCTTAAATCGCCTGCCATTTAGTATTCGTGAACATTATTAAAACATATTAACCGTAATTTAATTGACTGAAAATTAAAAAACATAAAAAATAAAAAAAGTTGAGCGCCTTCGGCGCGGTGG
>NW_009616984.1:0-10811 GCF_000690535.1 Cariama cristata
GGGGCTGTGGCAATGCGGAGGGGATTCCAGCAGAGGCATCCGAGCTGCCCGCAGGCGTCGCGAGGCCAAGCAGCAACGCTCCCGCTCCCCCCCGGTTGTGGGGAAGGGAGGGGGGCTGCTAATATATAAAGCCTCATTTTAATTAAAGCTTAAATTATCCAGAAAGCCAGGGTATTACTGCCTTCACCCTGAACCTCACCCCAGCCCTCTGGTCAGCATTTGCAGCCTCTCCTCAGCATATGGGGCCATCTCAGGAAAATTTGGAGGGGGGGCACATATTGAGCTCTGCTGCCTATCACCTGCTCAGACTGGGCTGGCAGCAGAGTAACTCTGTCCCAGTGCCACCAGTTGCTCCCAGGTGTCCCCGAGGGAAGCTGACCCCCCCGGGCACACCCTTGGGCAGACAGCCCTGCCTGCAGCCTGACTGCCAGATGGCACTGATGGGGACCAACCGACCCACCTGGATTTTAAGGGGATGCTGGTCACCCTCATCCCCCTCCCCTCGCTTCCCACTGCTGGGGTTCATCCAAGAGGGATGGGTGCGAATGCCTCCGTGCCTCCTTAAAATGACATAGCTGGTCTCCATGGCAACTCTTCTCTGCCTTTCGCCTCAGACCAAGAGCATCATCTGCTCCATCATCCCTGCAGGCCAGGGCCCAGCCTCCCTGGAAAGGGGTTGAAGGGACCCTCGCCTGCCCCACTCCTCTGTCCTGTTGGCAGTGCCAGCTCAGGGGGCACCCCGGTATCTGGTTCATGGCTGGCTGGAGGGGACCCACCTGGCTACAGCATCCTGGTCCCCCGTTGCCTCCACCCTCCTCCAGCAACTGCCTTTGCCCCTTCCCACTGCTGCCAGTGCTGCGGGATGCCCGGCACGGCCACGGTGCAGCCTGCCAGGGCTGCTGTGTCTGGATGGAGCTGGGACCACAGGTGATGCTATGTGGCCCCTTCCCTCCCTGGAAGCTTGCAAATTCATAGCAAAGCCCCTTGCTCCATGTCCACCTCCTCTTGCGAACAAGCAGGCACATGCTAGGCGGGCTGGGAACCAGGCGAGCATTGCCGGCAGAGCCGAGGGGAGCTGCACCACCGATACCAACCTGCCCATCAACCACTCAGCCCCCACTGTGAAAATGAGAGGACAGAACAGAGCAGCAGGGAAATTGCCCGGCACTCCAACAAATCCCACCACCACCTGCCTGGCATGGTGGGGTTGGCCTTGGCCTCCGACCTGGCACGTCCCCGCCTTTCCCTTAAACCTCTCTAAGCTGCAGTGTGACAGCAACCTACTGGGAGAAGCTGGGCTGGCAGAGCTGTGGTGGCACGGATCCACGGGTCCGGTCGTCCTTCTCCAGCCCTGGGGAGGCAAAGCCCCCTGGGGACGTAGGCTGCCAGCCCCGGGCGCTGTGAGGGTGCTTTTTGGTGGGGATGCAGACGGGGAGGAGGGAGACGCCTGCACGCAGAGATGCTGAAAGGCTGAGATGCATGCAGCAGGAGGGATGGAAGCGTGTGTGCGTGGGACACACGAGAAGTGAAGGTGCGTGTGCATGGCGGGGGGGGGCATGCTGGGACGAAGGGGTGTGCGCACACTGGGGTGAATGACGGGTAAAGGGGAGTTTGCATGCAGGGATGGACTCACACGGGGGGGATGTATGTGTGCACGTGTGTGTGTGTGTGTGTACAGCAGGGGTGCGGAGCCGTGCATGTCCCCTAATGGCACAGTTTCCCCTCCAGACCGTGCAGGCGTTGTGTTACTTCAGATACCCACCTACCTGGGGGCTCCAGGGCCATCCCAGCTCTGCCCGTGCCAGCTCCCCCGCCGCCCCCAGCGTGCCCATCTCCCAGGGGAGCTGCCTTCCTCCCAACCGCTCCTTTGGCAGGCGACGTTTCCTAATACCCACACAGCATTTCCCTGTGCTTGATCTCATCCCATTACTCCCCACTGCCCGCCGGGAATCGCATGCAGTTGCCTCCCCCCCAGTATCCCGGCGTGTGTGCCGCGGCGTGTGGGTGTATTTATTTATAGGGTTGCTGCAGAGCCAGAGTGCTGCGTGGGGGCCCACCGCCCCCCCAGCCCGGCTGGGCTCCCTTCCTTGCTTCCCAGGCTGGGCACACGCTTGCTGCGATTCCCCGGTGCCCGCTGGTGTGCAAATCTACTTGCAGAGGGAGTTTATAACCGCGGCTGGGCTGGCTCCGGTGCTCTCTCCCGGTGGCACCACCCTCATCGGTCAGCCTGCTCTTCTGCACCTTGTTTCCAGCTTGCTCAGCCCCATTGCAGCCTCCAGGTTTGTCTGAGGTCCTGCTGTTGGGTTAAACTCCCCTCTCCAGAGGTCTATGTGTCCTAAGGTCTTCTCCTGCAGCCCCTTTTCAAGCCTTGCTGAGGTTTTTGGAGCAAACTTGGTGCTCCCGACTTGGCACCCTGCCCATCCAGCTCCCTGCTCCGACGAGGGAGCTCCCCTGTGCCCAAGGACTCAGGGATGTGCTGCTGCAGATCGCTGCCTGCTCGACTCAGGACACTGGTCTGTTTGCCTTTAGATTACAGGGAGAAATGGAAGAGCCACGTGGGGATCCCGAGGAGAACGTGTTGCAAACGCATTTTCTGCCTGTACCAACTTTAAAGCACCCTAGAGAGTGCTTTTGAGTCCTGTGGTGCAGCTGGATCAGTGCTACCAGGGTGAGGGCATGGAGGTGGCAATCTGCAGGCCGTGGGGTGCCCCATGGGGCACTGACAGCTATCAAACTGATGAGAGGATAACTGGAAGCTCAGCCTATGTGGGCAGATCCACTTGGCATCAAGCTCCCCTCTTTGCAATGAGACGGGCTATGGGGGAGATGGCAGGGTAGGGCATGACCTTGCTTTAGAAGCACCCTGTGGTGATGGAGCACGAAGACCCAGCTCCCAAAAGGACTTGGTGAAGGGACAAGGGGATGCAGATGGGTCAGGGGCTGCCAGAAGGTGCGTACAGGGTGGTAACCGGTGCTCTGTTGGACATCTGGCATGGTGGGGCTGGAATAATTCTGCCCTGATGCCAGGGCTCCCTGGCATGGGGGGCTGAGCTGCTGCAACCCCCCCTTCATGCCACGGTGAGAGTGATCACTGGATCTCCAAGAGCACTGGGCCAGAGTCAGCACACAGGACAGGGTCCGGATGCCGTGGCCCAGCCCCGCACTGGTTGGCCTCTCATTTGTTCTCATTAAAGGCTGGCAGGGTGTCTAATTAGGCGGCGTGAGTGCCAGCGCCCTGCTGACAGACACCTGTGCAGACAGACCTCCTCATCGGCCTGCCTCATAATTAGCTTGCAGGATGCTGCCTCACCGCTCGGCAGGACCTGCTACGGGCACTGGGAAACAAAGTTCTTCCTCACCAGGATGTGGCGTGGTGCCAGACCCCACCGACCGCTCGCAGGGCTGATGGCACAGCTGGCACTGCAGCCCCATGGTATGCAAACCCCATGCCATGGCATCCTCCGGGTGCATCCCCTTCATCCCTCTCCCACGGGTACCATTGGCGTCCCAGCCACGTGCTGGCACCTCTGGGTGCCCAATGCATGGAGCAGAGTCACCCCACCATGGGCACCCAGTTTTTGTGTCTCCTTATTCACCCCAGGGCAGTACCCTGGGCACCTCAGATCCGTGAGGAGAGCGAACTGTGACTCTGTGCCCAGCTGAGCAGCTCATGGGCAGTGGCATGGTGAGGATGGGCTTTCGTAGCCTTGTGAACTGTGCAGGGATAACGAGCCAGCGGCCGCTTTAATTAGATTAATTGGCTCCCGTTCGACTCCAGAAGAGCTGTCAGGCTGCAAGTGTGTTCCTGCTGTACCTGGCTAATTACGGCACCGCGGCTGCCACTCCGCAAGAGAGCCAGTACCGGGCAAAACCGTGCTGGGGAGATGCTGCCAGGCAAGGGGCACTTGGGGAGGTATGGCTACCGAAATAAGTTGGAGAACAAGAGGAGGAGGAAGATCAGGGGGGGCTTGAGGATGCTCCAGACCCTGGGGAAGGGACAGAGCTGCAGGAGAGCAAGGGCTGGACCCTGCGAGGAGGTGGAGCACAGGGATGGGAGTTTTGGGGAACCCAGGAGCAGAGGATGGGGATGAGGGCTGGGGAAGGTGCTAGGGCAGAAGCCAGAAGAATGCGGGGGCAATAGCTAGAGGATAGGGTACCCTGGATTGGGGGATAGGATCTGGAGCACACAGGCAAGCACAGGCGGTGGGGGAAGCTGTGCCCGAGCTCTGGGGGCTGTCAGGGAGGGGTGGGTGGTGGGATTGGGCTCTGTCCCTGCTGTCTGTGCCCGGAGGAAGAGGAGGCAGGGCTGGGTAGGTGAGGCAGGGTCTTTCCCAGTTCAGCTGAGCATGGGCACATCAAGCTCCTGCCTGGCACTGCAGCCGCTCAGAGGCACTGGCTATTTATAAAAGCCACCCACGAGAAAAGCAAGGAGGTGACAGCCCAAAAATAACCACCCAGGCTGGGGTGGCTGGGTGCCACTTCCCCACAGACTGCAGAGTGGGAGGCAGTACCGGGGGCTATTTTTATCCCCCTTGTCCTCAGGCTGTTATTAAAATGCTGGCCTGCAGTGCCCACTGCAGCTGGAGCTGCAGCCTTTGCCCACGCAGACGGCCCGTGCTCCAGGGCACCGCGTTTTTCCTGGAGGCACAACCCATCGATGGCCAACACCAGGAGTGCAAAAAGGTTGGTGAACAAGAGCTTAGCAGCTCCAGGAGGCAAAATAATGTGCCAGGCACACCCATACGCATCTCCAACAGACACCCCACAACCCCTCTGGGGACCAAGGCTACTGCAGGTGGGTTGCACCCTGAGGATTTGCCCAGCTGTGGGATGCCAGCAGCTCCCCAGGGTGTCTCCCAAGAGAGAGGCGGCAATTGTGCCCATGGGTTGGGAAAACACCTGCACACACAGATATGCAGAGCAGCCAGCTGATCCGACACACTGCCTTGTGACACAACATCAGTGCCTGGCACTGGGACAGACTGGACCCTGCATGCACTGGGGACACCCACTCATTGCAGAGGAGGGGAAGGGCTTGCAGATACAGGTGGGTATCCCCCAGTGCCCACTGTGCATGCCACCTGTGCTGGAGCTGTGTTTGGCATCTCGGCATGGAGGGCACACGTTGCCCACATCCATGGGGGTTTGGGGAGTGGGGTTCATCACACAGCTCAGCAATGAACCCCTAAACCCCATCGCAGCTCCCCAGGATACTCTGAGCACCTGTATGGACTCTGCAGCCCCTAAACCCCGCATGGCCCTAGAAGGTACCAACCTGCAAATCTAACCACAAAACAGGTCAGCACACATCACTAAGTGCCAGTGCAATGCCCTGGGACGCCTGCCCAGCCTCCGAGCCCCAGCGCACATCCTCATCATGCCCACATGCCCACAGACCCCACGCCCCGGCACTGGTCCCCACATGGGGTGACTAGAGGAGGCGATGGCACTGCCAGGAGACAGGCAGAGGACAGCAGGTGGGAGAAGGGCAGGGAGGAGGTGAAAGCGGCCGGCTCCATCCTCAGGTGTGTGTAGGACACATTCAGCTGGGAGCTTGTTAGCCAAGACATTAGCAACCCTTGCAAAGAGCTGACGCGGCTGCAGCACACACATCCCCGGGGCTCCCAGGGGAGCCTGCGCTTCGATTCGTGCCGCACACAAGGCCCCCAGAACAGACGCAGCTTGGATGGAGTTATTTTTTCACTGGTGAATGTTAATCCCGGCTCAGCTAATGCAGCGGCTCGCCTGGGCCCCCTTCCAGCTCGCTGGAAGGCAGGAGAGGGGGGGATGAGTGGGGCAGCCTCATCCCGTGGCTCATTCTGGGATGCTGCTGTGCCCATGGCAAAGTGCCATGGCCAGGATGGGGGGGTAGAGGGAGAATGGTGGGTGAGACGCCCATGCCTGGCACCTAAGGGGTTGGTGTGCCCCCAAGTTTGCCATACATGGGGGGGACACTGTCAGTATGGGGCCAAAGGGGTGTCCCCAGGGCTTCCTGGTACCCGTGGGGATGGTTGTCAGGGGTAGGGCTAAGGGGGGGGTCTGGTACCCCCGGCTCTGGTCCCACTGAGGATGTGGAAAAGAGCAGGGTGGTGGGAGTGGTGAAAGGGCTTCCCCCCTGACAAGGGGGATGTGATTGTATGGTACAGATTGAGGCTGTCAGGCGTCCCTCCGACAGCGCGTCCCGGGGCGCCTTCCCTATAAATAATAAATACCAACCCGGAGAGGAGGGGATTAACAAGGACAGGCGAGGCAGTTATTTCCTAATTGATGATTTTACACTCCTGCAGAGACTGGAACCGCAGCCACCCTGATGCCATCGTGAGGAGCAGGCACCTCTTTCCCACAGCTTCACCGGGGAAATGCAGGCAGGGGAAACGCAGGCAGGACCCGGGCAGAGCAGGCAGCTGGGGCACAGAGCAGCCAAGCAGAGGGGCAGCGGTAGCTCCGTCCCACAGAACCCATCGTCCCCTCATGGGGGAAAGCCTTGGGGTCCAGCCAGGGCTCGATGCGCTTCCTTTCATCCTCTAACTTTATTTCTACTAAACCTCTAGAGGAGGGAATAAAATCCCAGTGTACTGCCCCATCCCCTGCTCAGAGAGGCCAGGATGAAGGTTGTTCCATCTCCCGCCTTGCCCAGGATTTGAGGCATCCCAGCTGGGCAGGAGAGGGGAGCGGGATGGGGTCCCTGAGCAGCCCAGACAGCTTGAATTTCCACGTGGGTTTAGCCGAGCTAAAACCAGCTCTGGGAGGATGCTGGGCCAGTTTCGGAGACATAATTATGTATAAAAAAAGCTTGTCCTTATCCCTGTGGGGAGGAGTTGCATCTAGCTCTACCACTTAGGATATTCCAGGACCCAACGGGGGGACCATGCCAGCCTTTGGGGACCCCAGACCCTGGCTTGGGGTCTTTCCCCTCCGCCCAGGCAGCCTGCGGGCAGGGGGATGCCCAGCCACTGCCGTACACAAGGATGGTGGCCCGCTCCTGCAGCACAGCGTGGTTCCTGTCCCGGATTACCCCCTCCCCACTGGTGGGAGGGGGAAGAGCTCACCGAGTGCCAGATGGTGCCATTTAATTTTTTTTCTGGGTGAGGCTTGAATCTGTTCGTGCCCGTGAATCAAACCCCAGGAGACCAACACAGGCACTGCTGGGCTGAGAGCCCTCCTGCCTTCGGGTGCAGTTATTTCTCGTCTAGAAACAGGAACTTTGCAGCAAGGACCATTCCCCAAAGCATCTTCCAAACCTTCTCCTCACTTAGCAAACATCCCTTGCTGCACAGGGCAGTGCCAACGTGGTGACCCCAGCCCCTTTGGGGGTGATTTTACCCAGCGATTCAGGCTTCTCCTGCCTGTAGCCCTGCCCTCCCATCTTGCCTGCCTTTCCCAAGAGCTGAGGAACTGGATCAACTTGAGGGATCTGAAGAAGAGGAGGGGGTGAGAAAGGCAGGGAGATGTCCACGGAGACTGAGTGCCAGGGCAGCGGCGCAGGTGCTGCCTGCCGGATTGCTGCCCGTGGCCTCCACTCAGCTCGTAATTATCTGGGGTAATGGCAGGGGAGGGTGACCCAGATAGCGTGGGGAGGAGGATAATAAGGAAGATATAAGTGAGGCTTTGGGAACAGAAAATGGGGAGGGGACAAAAGAGAGAGGAGAGGAGAGGAGATGAACGCTGAGCTGGGAGGTTGACCCGGCACAGCTCAGAGCATCCCTGCCACGCACGTCATCCCTAATCTGGGCAATACACCCCTTGGTAACCTAAAATGTCCCCAACTGGATCTATCACCCTGTATGATTTGGGGTGGAAAAAGGGGTAGGCAGAGGGCAAGACTGGCAGCGGTGTTTCCCGAACAAAATCTTCCTTCCCCAGTGAGTGCTCCTGGTTGGGATGAGCGGAGAGGCTCAGAGAAAGCCACGCATCGCCATGCTGCTGTAGCCAGCTCTGCTCGGCTCGCAGAAGGGATACAACTCTTGGCACAGGGCCATCCGCTGTCCCCAGGGCCAGGTGTCACACAGCTAGGGGGATTTTGCTGGAGGGCACCTTGCAGGAGAGCACCTGCAGGTCAGCAAAGAGGAGACTGGGGCTCTCGCCCTTGCTAAGCACCTTTCCTCTTCTCAAAGGGTCCACGCAGCAGTTCTGGGACCCAACCGGCACACACCAAGCGATATTTCGTTATAAATCTCTCAGTCCTCTCCCATCATCCTTTTTCCACGAAAAGCTGAGGAAGCAGAGGACTGAGCCAGCGCTCGTCCATCACTACAGAGAGATGTCCCCAAGCTGCCACCACCTGCTCTGGCCACCTTGGCAATCTGCTGTGGCCACTTTCTTGGGGGAAATGCCGCCTGTTTGCTGCCTCGGGGCTGCAAGTCCTCTCCGTGACTCAATTTCCTCTCTGGCCCACCCTGGGCTGGGAGAGAGTTCGCCTCTCCCCTCTCCAGTTGGGCTTTGAGGCCGATTTTCCGAGTCCAGCAATGAAGAGGACCAAAAGTGGGGACCGCCCATCCAAGCATGATGCTGATGACTTGCTAGCAGTGTAGGACTCTTTATGTAAAATGGAAGCATCATGGAATGGTGTGGGATCAGGATTCTGTGGTGAGAGGACAACCCCTGAGCTGTCCCCAGCCAGGGATGCTCGTCCCCAGCCTGGTGGCTGGCCACACTTGAAATGAAAGCCAAGGGTCTTTGTCCCAGAACAGTGAATATGTCCTGGTGATGACGTGACGATGGCATGGACCAAGGGTTCAGGTTCAGTTGGTGCTTGGCTCTGAGTTGCAGACCCCAGCAGGGCCACAGGATCTCATTCAAGGCTTTATTTGGGGGAGTGGGATCTGCCCCGATCCTTCAGTGGGCACAGGAGGAGAAGTCCCGGGGAGGGGAGTTGCCCAAAAGGGACCTTCTGCTCCATCAGTGGGTTGTGAAGGTGCTGCCGGGTGACCCCCCACGAACATTTTGGCTGGGAGGGTGTTTGCTGGTGGAGGAGAGCATCGCTCCAGGCACCGGCAAGGAGCCAGGGAACAAGACCCAGCGGAGCAACACCAGCGTTTCCAAGCAATCCGGGCTCATCATCGCATGATATTTTAAGTGGTGGAAAAGAAAATAAAACAGACAAGGGAGGGTGGGAGAGAGGATGTGCTGGAGGGAGGGGAGGAGCTGCCCCGCTTCCGTCCCACGCAACCCCACGGCTTCGGGGGATCAGGTGGGCTGGGGTGATGCTGGGGGGAGGACTGGGGTATGGGGATTTTTGCAGTCTGGATTTCGAAGAGGAGGCTCGCTGGCAAAGGGAGCATGATCTCTTCTGCGACAGGTTCAAACGTGACTGAACGTCACCTACTTTCCACCATGACAACTTCTGCCGCTTCATCTTGTCAGCACAAATCTGGGGCTCGGAGTGCTTGAAACATGGCTGTGGAGGGGGGTTAAGGGGAGGAGGCTGTGTTGAGGAGGAAGATGCGCTTCTTCCTCCTTCACTCCCCTCCCATGCTGTCCCCGAGGGTGCCTCTGCCCTGGGGAAGAGAGCACCGAGAGCCCTGCAAAGCCACTCTTTCATTAATTGAATATTCAATTTTCAAAATAACCTTGAGGAACTAAATGAAGAGGCTGGGAAGAGATAGCTAATTGTCAGCTGCACCTGCTCGGCACACAACCACAAAAATGCTGCTTCTAGCTTCCTTCCAGCCCACTCACACAATTTATATTTTTTTTTTTTTTCCCCAAGCCATTACGTCAATGCAGAGGGCATGGCAGCCTTGCAGGGCACGAGAAGCACATCGGGCCCCGGGGTGGGGGGTGCGATGCGGGGACCGGGGCTGTAAAAGGTGGCAAGTGGCTTGCATGGCCATGGGTGATGGTTTTTTTCAGGGCTGGGAGAGTGGGGTGGGTTGTGCATGGGGATAGGGCCCCATGAGGGGTGCAAGCAGCGGTGCATGGGGTGCTGCATCTCAGGGTGGTCATGGTGCTGGTGCCTGCCAAGTTTGGGTGCCCCCGGACTGTGGTATGCAATGAGCTGCACAGGTTGGCAGGGATCGGAGCATCCTGCATCCATGCACAGGGACTCTGCACGTCCCTGTGCCGCAGCCCAGGCTCTGCAGTCAGCATCACCGGGCCAAGTCTGGGGCTCTGTACATTTGCCCAGCACCCGGCTCTGCTCCACCACTGCCCGTAGTGCTCGTGCTGGCTTCTCTCTCCTTCCTTTGGGCAACCTCCATCAGAGTCACATTGTACCCCTGCCCTCACCCTGGTGCCCCTCTGTGCCCACTGCCCCCATCCATGGGCCATTTTACCCAGCAGAAGCAGTACGACTTGTTATTCTCAGGGGTGCTGAGCCCCCCAGCCTAGGCATCCCCCCAGCTGGGAGCTATGGGTGCAGGCTGGAGCACAGGGCAGTTCTGCAGGCAATGCATCGCTGCCTGCATGCACCGGGGTAGGCAAGGCTCTGCTCCTACCACGGCAGAGAGCAGGCAGCATCCTGCAGGAAGGCATCTCGCCATGGGGGCAACCGGTCTGGGCCATATGCTGCCTTTCACCAGCACCGGTCGGGCTCATCTCTCCAAATCGCTCGCTGCCTCCACACTTGGCTGCATTAATAATCAGCCGGCTTGATGGGGAAGGATTTACCAGCTGTTTTTCATGACTCCATTGGCCTCAGATAAATCAGGGAGGGGGTGTCGCATGGCGTTTGCCAGGGGCCTGATGGATGGTGCCGAGCGAGCGGATCGCTCACACGCTGACACTTACAGACTCTGTCAGGTTGGCGGAGAGCGCAGGATTAATGGCCCCAATCAAGCGGAAAGGAATCGCTGGGGTGGTACCCAACCCAC
>NW_009616985.1:0-42940 GCF_000690535.1 Cariama cristata
TGGTGTTGGGTAGACAGTTGGACTTGATGGCCTTTGAGGTCTCTTCCAACCTGAACAATTCTATGAATGATTCTATTCCATAAACTGTTAAAAATCTCTCTCTCTCTCTTTAGCTATGCCAGGTATGTAATTCCTTTTCTGTCTTTATAGCAGTGAAAATAATGATGTTAAACTAAAATTCTGATCTTCATTTTGTATCAATCTATGGCTCACGTCTTGAGCATAGGTGGGGTTAAATTCTGTTCTCATTGAAGGTTACTCACCCTCACTTTGTAGGACCTGTGCAAGTAAGGGCAGTGTCACTTATGTAGTGTCAGTTAGATGGTACTGCTGTTATCTGCAAAATCTGTAAAAATGAGAATGTTCTGGTGAAATTAGAAAAAAAGTTCTCAAATATTTTCTTTAAAACATTTAAATTGTGATCCTGACCTTCTAATGAGTCTGTCCCTGGTATTCTTGATCAGACATTACTGAGAATAAACTCTGGTGCTTAATTATAAAATTAGCTAGCTGATTCTGTGTGCAGTGTGTAATCTTGAGAAAGCACTCAAGAACCCTGAAGACAGTTTGTTGATAACTCTGTACCTTGGCATCATTAGAAGAAAAACATTTTTATGTAGATCTAAGAAGATATTTACTCAAAATCTATTTATGGACAGGAGTGTGAATACGGATCTGTTCTATAGTATCTTCCATGCAAGGTAACAGCCCTTTTATCTGTTTATAAAGATAATGAGTATCTTCATCAGTCTGCAGAAGATGATATTATTCTTTACAATGTTGAAATGAACTACCCGACTACCATCATGACTAACAGCACAATGGTATGTACCTTTTCAATTAATAAAAAGGCAGCAAAATGCATTGGGGTTTCAAGTACCAGTTTAAAAGTGAGTGGACTAAAACCTGACTCATCAAATCCTTATTTAAAGTTTTTTTACTAGAATCTAATCGACTTCTTAATCTTTCAGAAACAAGTTAATGCTTCAAATTATGTGTTGTCATCAGACAAATATTTCATAGCTCTGGAAAGCAATTATTCAAAGGTAATTATTTTAATATATCGCTTAATGAAATCATAGGTTTCATTTAGTATTTTGTCGATTGTGATTGCCATAGATAAATGTTTCTTGGTACTTTCTTGAGAAAGGGGTAGGCTGTGAAAAGGCAGCTGATTGTTTTTAATTAGATTATTTTTTTCCAAGTTAATAATATTATTTTCTTGCTTAATTTTTGCAGCTGTGGAGATATTCTTATACAGCATCATACCACATTTATGATCTCATATATGGGTAAGGCTTAGTATTTCTTACAGAGAGCTGTGGTGAATGCTCTGTAGTGATGTGCTTGTGAGCATTTCCACTGGAAAACTCTCTAGTAATGATGTGACTACCCCCCTGCTTTGCTTTTGCCTGAATCTATCAGGTTACTTGTTTCCTTGAAAAAAATGCCCTCTAAGAAAATCATACAGTCCTTTCATCTGCTCATCCAGGTATCTGGATTGATTTATATTTCATGCCCTAAAACTTTCACTGCTCAGGATTCTCATCTTTTTTTCTTCTTTGCCTAATCTTCTCCCACCCTGTCTTAGCTACTTGAGTCCACTTCAGTCTCACACCTGATGTCTCCATGCCCTCCTGTTGTCTAATTCATCCTTTTCGTGGGTGATCTAATCTTTAGCTTTCATAAAACTCTCACATGTCCTTTAGCACTCCAGTGATCTTGTAACAGTGCATTCTGGGTTCCTCAAAAGTTTACAGCTTCTCCCACGGCATTTGGTCTCTTTCCCAAGATCTTCCCCAAACTACTTCTCTTTCCACCCAAGTTCAAAGGAGGCCATCTGCCTTCCCAGTCACCTTTTTGTGCCATAAGTAGCAGTGTGAGCAAATGCTTCTTAGTTCTGAGCAACAGGGGCTGCACTGAGCTGCTCCATTCTTGGGCAACTGTTCGCTCAAGGTGACAGGAAAAGATTGCTGCAAGCTAATGTGAGTAGAGAGGTACTGCATGTGAGTCGTGATCCTTAAGAAATGCTGTAACTGCTGCTGTTATGCTTGCCTCAGCATGCTATATCCTGAGTTCATATTTCCCCATAACTTGCTGAGACTGTAATGCAGACTGCAGATAAAGCGATGACTGTAGATGCTTGTGCAGTATTTAGAAAGAGAGAAGGCTGGCTTCTTAGGCTGTTGAATATGTTTTCAAAGGGTTGAGTTGCAAGCCTTTACCAGCACTGGTGCACACCATCACATTACTGCATGTCTCACTGCCTGCCTTAATTTTGCTTTGCTCAGAAACAATAAGCTGTTAGAAATATAGCCCTTCATGAATTTTGTGTGAATGTACAGTATAATGATCCATTTGCACTGTGCACAAAAAGCCATCTCAACTTCTTTCCTTTTTTTAGTGGTTTTGTAACAGAAAATCAGCTTCCACATAAAATTCAGTATATATCCTGGTCACCCGTTGGACACAAATTGGTCAGTAAAGATAACGAAGCACTAGAATGATTTTGCTTTGTGTGGCTAGAAGTCATTTATTTGCCTTTGGTTATTATTTGTTAGGCCATATTTTTGACAGGCCTGTGTGTGTTAACCTTGGTTTTGAGCAAGAATGGCAAAGAAAACAGTTTTAACTCGTTAAAATTTAACTTGTGTCTCAATAGAAGAATACATGTTCTCAGCTACATTACTAGCCAGTCTCTTATCAAGAATTAACCAACATAATTGTATATAAGATTAAATGTATTTTCAAGGCCTAAAAACCAATCTGTTTTTCTTTGATGCTGTATAACACATGAATTTACTATGGAGATTTAGAGATGCAGTATTTAAAATCTTTTCTAAAATTTTTACTCCAGGAAATGGCTGCCAGATTCTTATTACAAAAAATGTTATTTTCTTTTTTTTTTTTAGTAGCTACTTGATAACCAAGTATGTATTTCTCAGTAATTGTAATAGACTTACTGCATATAGTAACAAGTTTATAAACTTTTTTTATTCTTAGTTCCAAAGCATCAGCCCAATATTATTTAGTGGTTTTTTACACTACTTATCCAGTATTGACAACATATTTGTGCAAGAAAAAATTTTTAAAAATCATACTAATTTCAGAAAATATCCAGGGGGTGTGCTAAATATGAATGGACAATTTATTAGGAAAATTTTTCCATGTTATAGGAAAGTATTAGTTTTCTCAATGAAATTAAATATTGTTATTTTCTTTATCAAGAATTCTGAAGACAGAACACAATGAAGATAGTTCCTATCTTCCTAGTACTAATAGTCTGTGATGTTTTTATACAATAGTGCTTGTATCTGAGAGTTTTAGGAGTTGCTTTGTTTTTCATTTAAAGCACAGAGTAGTTAAAAGGTTACAGTGATGTTGGTAACAAATGCTTATAGCTTGAAAGGGCATGATTTTTTAAGGAAGTGGTATTTCTGGTGCTGGTTTCTTAACTACATGTCCGTTCATTTGATTGAAATTTAGAGGTACCCAAGGCCTGCAAGCATTTCTTGCAAGAGCTCTCTTTTGGTAACTAATTTACTAGGAAGGAACAAACAAGCCCAGACAAAGTAAAACTTTGTTTTATCTCATCTCTCTTTACCAAGGCCTTTTAACAGGTTTAGAAGAGTCCAATTATTTTCTCTTTAGTCATTGTGTATTTGTTTTTATCGTCTACTTTTGGTGGAACCAAAAGGAAAAATCACAAAACATGTTGTCTAAGGGTCTTTTAAAAAACACAGCAATTTAAGTGAGATTCAAAGATTATTTTTTTTTTTTCATGATTTTCCACACCAGAGGTAGCCACAGAATTCTCTGAAGTTTATTAAAATCAAAGGAGTTGTTTAGGATTTATTCTGACATAGTTGAACATAGAATTTGGCCTGTAAAGTATAATTTATTTACTGAAATACCCACTCTTGCAGAATTTGCAAGGGCTTTTAGTGTAGTGTTTATTTCCTATTTTGTATTTATTATGTCTTCTGGTTGGTATAATGTAAGAGCATTGATTGCAGAAGATCTTACTTTAACCCCTGTTATTGGTGCCTATACTCATAAGAAACACTTTCTTGTCTTTAGGTGTATGTATATCAGAACAATATCTATTTGAAACAAAGTCCAAGAGAGGCACCAATTAAAATAACTAGTGATGGAAAACAGAATGAAATATTTAATGGGATTCCTGATTGGGTCTATGAAGGTAAGAAAATCTTGAAGAGCAAAAATTAGCATGTTAAGTGCTTTGTTTAGATTACCTGGTGCTCACAATTCATTCTAAAATACCTGTGCTGATACATTATTTTCACCGCCCTAAAGATTACTTCATTTTCGTATTTATTTGCCACACAATGACTGCATTTTCTATTCATAGTGTATAACCAAAATCCTGAGTCTTTTGTACTGAAACTATATCAGAACTTTACAAATTGGGCTTTCTTCTGCTGCACAGGCAGTGGTTGGAAATTAAGCTTTAGTGGAAGTTTTTGGATCCAAAAAAATTAAAAAAACACATGCACACAGGAAAAACCCAAGTGAGTTAAATGGGATCTGGGTGCCTCTTTTGGGAGTTCTTAAGGCCTTTCGGAATTGAGAAGTATTGCAATATGTTTGGTGTTATTTATTTAGTATAACTCTCTTTATGTGTCTAGGTTGCTAAGAATAGAACGCTAAAATAGATTAGAAGATAGATAGATTACAGTGATATAAACTATTATGAATATTTTTTTTTTCCTCAGAGGAAATGCTAGCGACAAAATATGCACTGTGGTGGTCTCCAAGTGGAAAATATTTAGCATATGTACAATTTAATGATTCTGATGTACCAGTTATTGAATATTCATATTTTGGTGAGGACCAATATCCTAGAAAGATAATTATCCCATACCCAAAGGTATGTTTTCTCATTCTTTTGACTTTCTGTTGAGAAAAGAGTTATGGCAATGATAAAATGAACTGTGCTTAAAAAATAGTTCTATTTAAGTGGTTAACTCCGTTGTGGCCTGCATTAATGAAAGAAAACAAACTTAGGGCAAGTTCTGAAAAGGTATAGCTACATTCAAAACTGTAGATATTTATTAATATCAGTGAAATAAATGGAATTACTCATGTAAGTAAGAAGCATGTGCAAAAGTGCATGTTTGCATGATCAAGCCTTGCTTTTTTCAATTCATTGTGATGTGTTAAGTTGTTATTTTTCAGTACAGTAAATGATTTATGAGACATTTTTTTCATTTTGAAAAACAAAGGCTATGACAGCTTCAGTTTATTTGCACACTTCATAGTGCTTTTTGATCTCAAGGGGCTTTGGATTTTAACTGCTTTCAAGTGCCAGATCTAAGGCAAGAAGATTTTGGGTTGGCATTTCTTCAGCATGTATTAGAGAGCTCTACTGACTCTTGTCATGTTTGTATGATTGCCAGTGATCATGTTAATGTATCTTAAGAAGTTAGTCACCTGTCAGCTGGGTTACATTTCTAAAGTAAAACTGGATGTTTTAGACCACACATGGAGGAGAATTAAAAAACTAATAATGTATGCAATGAATAAGCAAGCATGAAATGAGTTTGAGCTAAACACTTTTATTTCACAGCTGGGATGTCAAAGAGCACTTGCAGTCGTCTGAATATACATCTGAATATACTGCCAAAGTTAAGTGTAGTGTGTGCTGAAAAGATCCACATTGCAAATAGAATGCTGTTCCCATCAAGCACATTTTCTGTATAGAAAGGCATTAAATTTGACTGTTTAAAAGGTTTTCTTCTTTAGGTATGAAATGATACAAAGTTGAGGAATGTACTACTGCTGTAGAGTCACTCTGAGCTCTTATAAGACTGCATTTGCCCTATGACACTCAACTGAATACATATTTTGTAACCTATCTCCTTTCCTGCAAAAAGTGTTGTAATTTTCCTTGATCTGAAATGTTCAGAGCCTGATTTGAATAACCTGATACATTTTCTTTGAAGGCTGGGGCAAAAAATCCTACTGTTAAAGTGTTTATTGTAGACACTGTTAACTCTGAAGTGTTTGATCCCAAGGAGGTGCCAGTTCCTGCAGTTATAGCATCCAGGTAGCGTGCCCTCAAATATATCTTCTCTTTTTTAAAAAAAGGTTTTGTGTAATTGTTTTAAATGCTTGAACATCTGAGTTGTTTTCTGTTTCTGACAGTGGAGTGCCATATTCATCTCCTAGATGGATCAGAAACTAACTAGAGATGTATTTTGATTCTGTCTGTCCATATGATACATTGTTACAAAGGACAAAAAAAATGCCTAAGACAGTGGAAGCTTTGCTATTGTCTTCCACAGAGCAATATGCGGGATACAATCTGTAGCAATGCTTTGATATCTCTGTTCTTTAATAACCACCATTTCTTTCTTTTTTTCTTTTATTTCTTAGTGATCACTATTTTACTTGGCTTACTTGGGTAACAGATAGTCGAATCTGTGTGCAATGGCTAAAGAGAATCCAGAATTTTTCAGTCTTAGCTATTTGTGACTTCAAAGAAAATTCAAATACTTGGGACTGTCCAGAGGTAATGAAGTTGGAAACACAAATTTAACATTGCTGAAATTAGCATTTTCTAATCCCATCTTTGTAGCTCTTTTAAGACCTACTCATTGTGCACAAGTTGTTCTGACTTACTTGCAGAAGTATATTTAATCTTGTCCTGAATTCTTTTAGAAAATAATTGTGTGCCTGCGATAATTGTGTTTTCCAGTGTTTGATCACATCCATCTTTTAGCTACTAGTGGTACCTTTTTCAATACTTTAATTCTGGAGGAGGGGTGAAAAATCTTTAATTGCACCAGCAAGAAATAAAATCACCAAAATATTTTTTTGGTGAACCTTAAATAACAATCAAAGCAACAAAAATAAGAAGAATGCTATTGAGCAGCTTGCAATACTGTCTTTTAATTCCTTCTTGCTTCCTCATCTTCAAAAGTGGAACCATATAAGATCTTTATTGTTTTTTAAAGAAAATCTTATTATACTATGTTGAAATTTCATACTAAGTTTGACTAAGTCATGTCCTTTATGATTAATGTTAAATTAGTTGAAAGAACATACAGATTAAAAGTAAGGCAGGTTTTCAGGAGGGAGAAATTCCTCTGTCTTACCAAGTCATATAGTTGGAGAAAGCAGGCAAGTTTTCAGAAACATAATCCCTTTTTCAGATCTGAAAAGAAAAATTCGGGCTAATTGCAACAGTAGCTCTGCATTCTGTTTAAATGCATCATTCTATCATCAAGACTGTTTAGAGAGAAAACCATGCTCTGTTGAGCAGAAGGATAGCTTAGATGGCCTAGCTGTCTATACCTATGTGTAAATACTTGTAGACCTTACATACAGAAGCCTTTCTGCGGAAATATTTCTTTCAAAGATCTTGTAAAGCCTGAAGACTGCAGACAGTGATAAAGTCATACAGATTGTGAAGGAAAGGATAACCCTGAATTTCAGTAACTCTAGTACAGAAGTCTTATTTATTGTCTTTTAGTATTGATGCTGTTTGCATGTCCTGTTTTTAGAGTTTATGTTACAGAACACCTGTAAAAACTAGCATTCGTTAGGTTGAAACCTTGAACTAATGGGAAATAAAAGGCAAGAATACTCACAGAAGTGTTCTGTAAAACTGATAAATTGTAAAATCAGAGTTGATTGACACAGCCTTTCCAAGCTGAAAACAATTTTTATTCCTCTATGGTATGACAATTGCAAATTTAAATGGAAGTTAAGGTCCTGCTCTTTCAAAAACATTATCACTGAAGTAATTTTCCACAGAGAAATATCTTAATTTATTAGGAAAAAATACATATTTACTGCAGCACTGGATGTGCTTCCTAAGTAATTGTTCCACTTTATAAGTACATTAACGCTGAATCTCTATCTGGCCTCCAAGTAACCTACATTTTAATAATTAAATAATTTAACGTACAGAAAAAAAAAAAAGAAGAGTTCTAGGATTCTACCACAATCCACCAAAGTACTTTAACACAAGCTTAACTTTAAGCATGTAAGCAGTTTTATTTATTTCACTAGGTCTATTTATGTGTTTAAAATTAAGCATGTGCTTAATTGCTTTGTTGGAACCAGACCAGAACAATTAACATCTTGCAGGACTGTGTTCATGATCCTTGTTTAATTGCATTTCTCCATGAAACCTTATTTATGGAGTCACTACTGACGTTTCTATAATTCTATATTTATACAGTGATACAATGCTTTTATCACATTAAAGCTTGCACAAATGGCCAATTGAAGGAGTGTGAACAGATGGGAGTGCTGCATTAGCTCTATTTGCCGTTAGAAAGTATATCTCTCTACGTTTCCATTGGCAAAAATAGTTCTCTTGTTGATTTCAGATTAAATGGAGACTCTAATGTACAATAAATGTGCTAGGCTTTATGTACTTGAAAATAATAGCAAAATATAATCTACAAGATGTTATTAAAGTGTCAATTCATCAGAAATGTTCACGTGTTCAAGTCTTGCTCATGTGGATAGACCATAGAAACCAATATGACTTCAGTGGAACTATTCATGTGAGAAGCAGCTAGGCATGTGTTTGTGAAATTGGGATTTCCTATGAAGATGACAGTTCTCTAATTAAATTCTGTAAATAGTTTAATACACAGAAAAGTCCCATAGAAGTCAATGGGACTACTTATATGATAGAATTTAAATATATCCTTAATGTACTATATCCTCAAGATCTGAGCCGTGATTTAAAGAAAGGAAAATAAATTTAGTATGCAGATATAAAACCATACATCCTATTTTTCTTATCTTAAAAAGAAATAAAATCCATCTTCTGAGTTCATAGCTCAATGGAGCCCTTGCAAAGTACTAAATAGTCTTCTAAGGGGCAAGTACCTACAACTTTTGCTCAAATAACTCACTTTGCAGGGACTAGGTAGAAAAGAAAAAAGCATGATTCTGAATGCTGATGAGATTACATGGAGGATAACAAATACAAACCATATTCTTTAGAAAGCAAATTTGTTGAATTTATTTCAGATTGTGAAGAAATACTGTATTAAATGAACAGTATAAAGAAAAGTTTGCAAGATAAAAAAGAAATACATTGAATGCAGAATTGTTAAATATTAAATCACTTGCTCCATCCAACAAGCAAGATATTACACTCTTCAATGAAAAAGTCTTAGGAAAGTATTGAAAATACACTGGAAGATTTATAAGTAAAATAAACACAAATGTAAAAGCACCTTTAGCTGCAGAAGGTACTGATCCATTTCTGCTCAGTACAAATATTTTTTAAATTCAGATTTAAGAATGTTACAAGGAGTTAAGACCTGCTAAACTTGTATTCATACTCTCAGGATATGATAATTTGGGTGATTTTTACTGTCTATGTCATCTTTGCCAATCCTTATTTCTTCTTTCTGAATATGTTATTTGTGAGATTTTTTAAAAGTGTTGAAAACCAGGCCCTTTAATATCTCTAAGCTGAGCACCAAATATGAAGACCCTTGATTTCTATGTACTTTACTTAGTTAAAGTATTTGGCTTGTATTTTTAAGGGTTTTAAGGTTTATTTGTAAAAGATATACCTAGTAGTCATGTTATCCACTGTTATAAACCAACATCACAGCTTTGAAAAGCTGTCAAATGAAACCAGCTGAGAATCTAACACAGATTTTTAATATTATTATTCCTGAAGTTATTGGTTTCTTACTGAAAAATTCATGAGATGAAGTAGTTGTTAATTCTTGCTTTCGGTGAAATTGTTGCGTAAGATTAAAACAATTACTTTAGATTTTATTTAGCTCTGATGGCAGCTGTTAAAAAAATAATAGTTTAACTAACATAATGGTATTAATACAGTAATATTATTTACCTCGGACAATCTTTAAGTCCCTGAAACTTCATAGCAAGTATTCTAAAATTCTCTTTTGCAGGCACATACAGATTTTTTATTCGAAGATTTTAGATCTCCATAAACTCATTCTTGAACTTCTTAAAGAGTGTACATTTGATTTTGTTTTTCAGAATCAACAGCACATAGAAGAGAGTCAAACAGGATGGGCAGGCGGAGTAGGTTTTCTTGTTGTACTCTATTTTGATTTAACGAAAAGCTACAGCTTTCTGCATCTTCACAGCAGTGTTTTGAAACATGAAGCACCATTCTGAGTCATACAACACCACTGCTTAAACCTGTTGCAATGTAGGATTGAGACTTTTAACGCTGTGCTAGACCTAGTATCTGGCTACCTGCTTTCTGAGTTTAAAAACCCTTTTTCTGTCTTTTGCAAATCTTAGACCAAGTGATTAGACACTATACTGAAGGGAGGGAAGTCACGAACAGAGGTAGATTCATATGAAATTCTTAGAAGCATCCTGGAGGCAAAGAATAGATGTAAAATTCCTCTGATGTCACTAGGCAAGAGATAAGATCGGTCAAACCATAGAATTTTAAGAATAAAACCTGTCCATTCAGAACACAGTTTTAGTGCCAAGTGCTACACATCTTCAGCTAGGGAGATACCTTCAGGGTAAGATACTCCACTTAAAATGGTAGTTGATACTTCTCTGCAGTTTCCCCTAAGCAAAAGAAATTTTCTCTATCCAGTAACCTTTATCTTGGAAGAGACATAACACCGATCTTTGGGAACTCACAGTAAAAACAAACCTGCAAGGAAATTGTAAGAGGATGAAATCAGTATTTACAATCATATATCCTAACAGTGAATATGTATTATTGCTTATGTTTACTCCTGAGATAGGTGAAGTTACCAGAATTCAATACAGGGAACTTCACACTGTGTCTGAATATCCTGCAGTGGACTTCACTGAGAGTTTCAATTTTCACTACACTGTCCTTTAAGAGATATGTTTTTATTTGAAGTGAAAATTACACATTTACAAGCATTAGTTATTTTACTTGGTCCCTTTCTTTTTTCTCCACTTCTCTTGAGGTTGTGATGACAGGTTTTTATTAGAGCTAAAGGAATTGCACACATGCATAAATCCCTGCTTTAGCCTTTATGGGATTTCAATCTAGGATAATCTGTTCTTTAACATTAGTGGAATAGTGTGGGAAACTTCAGATATCCATTTACTTAGTGCTGTATTTGCTCAGTGAATCAGACAGACTCTGTGGTCCACATGATTTTCAGCCTGGCACCGTTCATGAACATTATTTATTCAGAAACTTATTTTTAAAAAATCACCTCTACCTATTTTGAAGTAACTAAAGAAAGGTCATTCAGAATATACAAACAAATTCTCTCACTTAAAACTATAGAGATTGCATTTGTGGAGTACTTGAGGTTTCTATATTATTAGCTTAAGAAATCTGAGATCGCAGGTTACAAATTGTAGTACGTAGTGACTGGGAGATTGAATATCACAGGTAAACACTTGTGCAAAGTACTTTGTCCCATCTGAACTGATTAAATAGTCTTGTTACTTTTAGTATGTATACTATAATCTGCTAAACAGCTTGGACAGTCTTACTTACGTCTCATCTACCATTTTTCTTCCATTGTTTCAGTTCTTTGTTTCTACACCATATTTTACATCAGACAGCAGTTCATACTACAAAATTTTTAGTGACAAAAATGGTTATAAGCATATTCATTACATCAATGACTCCGTGGTAAGTCAAGCAAAGTGTTGTACATTGATCTACTGTAAGTTCCTGAAATAATTCTACAATATTCAGTAACTTATATGTCTTGCTTCACAGGAGAATGCAATCCAAATTACAAGTGGAGAATGGGAGGCAATATACATTTTCAGAGTAACAAATGATGCAATGTAAGTATCATGAAGAAGAGAACAGGTTGTGAGTGTTGTCAGTAAAAGCAACATTTAATCATTTGAACAGCATTTGTTAACTCATCAAGTTGTAACTAGGTATAATTTGTTAGTATATGAATGCATCCACAACTAATTTGTATGCAAAGGCACTGCAGAGGTTTGCAAACTTGGTTTACTTATGGGAGATTCTTTGCAAGTGGCCCTCATTTTTCTATTTTCAATCACCCATCTTAGAGAGACTTATTTAGAAATACTTAAATTTAATCATGTGGTTAACCCTCATAAAATTTGCAGTTACTTCTCTTTTTATGGTATCTCATTCAGCTTACTATATAGATAGAAACAGCTTACATAATTGCAGTGATTAGCTTATAAGAATTAAGATAGAACTCCTATTTATATGATTTATTTGTCATCTAATCAGAGTTTTAGCAAAGATTTATTAAGATGAAAGCTATATAAGCTTAACTTACTCTTCCATCACATGCAGAAATCTCAAAAAGTCTAAGTTAACTTCCAAGACGGCTTTTCATCTTGATGCTGGTTCATAGGTCATCACTTTATGGATTATTTATTAACATATAAATGAATTTACAGTTTCTATTCAAGCAATGAATTTGAAGGCTATCCAGGAAGAAGGAATATTTACAAGTAAGTGTTACCAACACTATCTTAATGATACTAGGTTGATAGAAGATAGTTCTGGATTTGTCAATAAAATAATTTAGCTTCAAGATGTTTAAAGTGTAATTTCACAAGCTATTTTAACTAAATCTTGACTCAGATTATATCTGAGAATTGAGGAGAAATAGCATTCTAAAGTTTAAATATAGTCTTGGGAAGAAAAATGAATAAAAGGGAAAACTTTTATTTTTCAATTGAACTCTTCTGAAAGTACAGTGCCTGTGTTCTAGAATGTGAGCCAAACACATGTGGAGATAGCTGTAGCAAAATAAATATCACTTTATTTTATTTTTCTCCTAGAATCAGTATTGGAAGTACACCTATCAGAAAACAATGCATTACTTGCAATTTAAGGAAAGGGAGATGCCACTATTATACAGCAAGGTTCAGTGAACGTTCTAAGTATTATGCCTTGATCTGTTATGGTATGTATAGCATGGGACCAAAGATATAATCAGTTGTTCTTTCAGATTTATCAGAGGTGTAGATTATACTGATTATCCCAAACAATAGCTAGATGAATCATAGAAAATTCACAATAACCAGGAGGGATTTCCAGAAATAAACTTTTCCATGTCCAAAAATCTTGGGAAAGTTTCAGAAAATACAAATATTTTCACTCTATATTTTTTTTTACTTTTTCAACAAAAATCATGGGATTTTTAGAATTAAAAACAAATTTGTGAAAGTCCTTCATGGCACAAAACAGATTCTAATCTGGCTCATCAAAGTCTTGCAGCAGCAAGAGCAGGATTTAGAAACACACACTGATTTCCAATTCATGTGATCAAACTTAGCTATAAGAAAGTACTACAATGTGTTTCCCAATTGGAATTATTAAAACCTGCATCAGCCACAAAATGTTGGATATTTACTACCTGAGAACATTTTTAATAACTGAACTAAGAAAAATTCAGTTCATCAGGATGTGTGATCATTGAAACCACTTGTAACACAGAAGTATTAAATGAAGTCTTAGCTCTTTTGAAATAAGTTAGGTGGTGTCAGTGATCTGAGATTTCATCCATTGCGGTAATCAAAGAATAGTGAAGTCACAATCTAAAAAAAGGTTTTCTTTCTGCATATTTCATATAAAGTTTACTGTTCTTCTGATTCTGCACTGACTGATCAGCTGAAGAGTTCCGTAGAACTTCCGTTGAGCAGAGAAGCAAATGTAGCAAATAATAACACCTTTCAATCATTCTTGCACAAAATAGTCAGTAAGGTCATCACCATATGAAAGCCACTCACCTTCACAAATATGATGTGACATGTTCTCAGAAGAGTGTTTCGCATTGTTAATTCTGCATTCACCTTATGTAATCACATCTCAGGTATTAACTAGATGTCACTTCATCTCTAGGGAGGAAGAATTTGTTAGTAGATTTAAAGTTACTTCTGTTATGTTTGCTAAGCAATGCCTATATGTATACGAGTCTGTGTACACACAGTACCTTATGTATTTGGTGCAGCAGGGACTAGTGGGTTATATAGCAGAGAAGATTCAGATTTGTGTATCAACTTTGAGCTCTTTCACACCTGTCAGTTACCAATATTAATGTAATACATACTCCATCACCAAATTCCGTCTTCAAACTATAAACTGCCTTCTTATTCTAATGACAGGTCCTGGGATTCCCATTTCTACTCTTTTTGAAAACCATGGTGACAGAGGTACTGTAAATATCCTCCCTATTTCTCAGCAATTGTTTTTCTCACTGATCTTCACTATGCAGATCCTCTAATACAATATTTAGGATTGTGATCAAGAAGCCTTTCATCTTGTTTGTTATTAAAATATCTAGTGTCTTTCCAGTTTTGTAAATTAGTAAAATCCAAATATCAATGAACACACTAATGCCTTTATTTTCATTTCTCAGTCCAGCACTTCTATAGCATCCTGATGTTTTTCCTGTTTACACACTATAAATGCAAGGAACATGGGCAACTCTTTGTCTACCAAATATTGAGTCAAACTTTGTAGAAAACATTACTATGATTTTCAAACTATTTCTTTTCACGTTTGGATGAACACAAGACTTTCCAAACTTTTTCATGAAGCAACCCTTCCCTATACAAAAGGCAACAGTGTACTCTTTAGAGTTAGCAGTTTGAGCTATTGTACTGTAATAATTAGAATTTGGATCAGTGACTTGCTCTTCAGCTATCGGTAGAGATGTCAGGGAAGAGCAGAAGCCCTTTCAGATGATCAGTTCAAATAACTGCTTCAGACAAGGTGTAATTATTGATACAAAATGGGAACTCCAGCAAGAAACATTCAGAGCCCTCATTCTTTAAGTAGCCAGTTAGTGAGGACTCTTTGCAACCAGGCCAAGCTGGAATTTGCTAGCCATAAAATATTAATTGCTCTGTAGTGAGTTTTCTGTCTGTGTCCTTTGTTTTTCTGTAAAAATTATTCTCCAACTTAAAGCCCTCAGTCCTGAAATGTTATGAAAAGTAGCATGGTCTTGTAAAAAAACAGTGATTTGACATTCCCCCTTCCTTCCCCAATAATCAGTGGACACACACTGGTAGTTCTAATGCCAGGGTCCTTACAGTTCAGCTTGTATTGATAACCCCCTGTTAACTGAGTGTTGTCTGACCAGAAGACACATAAAAACATGAGGAAGACAAGTGCTGCAATATTGTCAAGATAACTTAATTAGTGGTGGTTCACGTAGAAGTCAATGAATTGCAACTTAAGTTTATTTTGACTCTAATAGTAGTCGGTACATCTTAGTTTTTAAACCACTCAAAAATGTTTCCAGATGGAAAATATTGGTAAACGTGTCTATTGCAATTGTGCTATAAAAACACTGTGTTCTTCTGGTATTTCTTTTGCAGAAGGTTTAAATGTGTTTAAATGTTTAAATACAGCTAATGCATGATTTTTTTCATATTTAATCCATTTCCATAGCTCTCTGTTTTCCATGATTCATTATGACCTTGTGTATCAAGGGCCCCTACTGCTTCCTTATCAAACTATGAATTGCATGAAATGCAGCTAAACGCCCAGCTACAAATACGTGTTTCTTAATCTCTCTGCAGGGAGAATAGTTTCATTTAATGGATCTTCACCACTGGTTTCATGATGCCTCACTTTGCTGTGCTATTATTCTTCAGGAATAAAAACAAGTTCAGGCTTCTCTGGCTTTTTCATGACATTTTTTGGATTAATTTTCCTTAAGTCTCTTGCTTTCATAATCTCTTCTCTGGTGCAAAACTATTTTTAATAGATCCATTTTCATTGCAGTTGGCAGCATTTTGAAAATATATCACCCATGAATTTTAGTAGGAGGCATGCAGTTAAACTAACATACACCAGTTCGGTAGCTCCTTCCAGCATGCCTACAATTCATTTGTGGTAATGGGCAAGTTTCAGGAGTTTTGAGAGGAAGGATGGAAAGAATTCAGCTGAGTTTCAGTGAGTATCCAAAGCTAGGATGATCTTTCAGTCATAAAAACCCACTTGAATCTGCAAAAATTGTCAAGAGTACTTTGACAGAAAAAATTCCCATGTTATATTTCTGGCATGTCCTGAGCACTATCTAGCTCAACACATGCTGAGAGAAGTACTTCTTGGGGTTTTTTGAGCATTTCCAGAAACAGGAAGTGGTTGCCATTAGGAAAAAAAAAAAAAAAAAGAGAAAGCTAAACTAACAAAGAAAAATCTGCAATTTTAAAAGGTTCTTTCATTTTGAAAGCGAAGATAAAAGTCATGGTTTTCCATTACGTAAAATATTCTTCATCCATCACTATTCATAGGAAAACACATAAATAAACAAAGCAAGTCTAAAGCAAGTAGAACACAAATTTTAAATACTTTTTAGATTAAAAAAAAAAAACAACAACAAAATATGTTCACTAGCTGTGCAGTAATATGGACAGTTATATGGTAAGTTTAGTATCTCTGTGTAGGAATACACTGTGCAGTGGTTAAGCAAAGGTTTGCTACAACCCCTTAAGAAACTGAATTTCCTGTGTTAGCCCAGAAACAAGATATTCCCAAACATCTGTGTGCTTAACCACACTGTCTAAGGGTCTCAGGGGTTAAACTGATGTTACTGTGGTAAACAAGGGAGGAGATAAAGGGCTGCGTTTTGCATGATGGGGTGAATTTTGTGTTTCTAGCTGCCACCATATTACAAAACTGGGATGAGGGCTCTGCAGAAGAAAGGAGTTTCTTCATAACATCCAGGACTCTAACACTCAGAGGCAACATGTGAAATGATTTGCATTGCAAAATGTACATCCTATAAAAATCTAACAAATATTTGTGTACTATAATACCAGAGCATTGCTTTTATTTAGTTATGTGATCAAGCCCAATTAGAAGAGTCTGAGTTGATTTCATTACTTCTAAAATTCATAGATTTCATTTCTGTTCTAATAATGCAAAATAAAGGAATCTCAATTAATGAAGAGGAATTGACAATAAATTAGTTAATAATTCAGGCATTTCTTTTACTTAGAGCTCAGAGTATTGGAAGATAATTGGGAATTGCAGTCTGCTTTGCAAGGGATTAAACTGCCAACAGAAGAAATTAATAAACTTGAAGTGGATGGTATAAGTAAGAATTACACATCTTTATTATACTTTGTGTTCTCTCCATTTTAATATTTTGGCTTCATTTTGTTATAGTGAGTATCGTATTTCTGTGGAACAAACTTGCTAGCCTGTCAGATTGGGAAGAAGAGGCCTGGTTCTGGCCTGTTTGACAATAACCAGTTTGTCTGTGCCTCAGGGTATATCAGTAAAATAGTAATTAAAATACATCTCTGCTTCACAGTGCAGGTTTTTTTATTCTTTAATACTATTGGTGAAGTGTTAAATAGCATGTAAAAACATTATAGTATGGGGGTAATAAAATGTGAAATGTAAGCTGCTCTTCATGTATTACACATTATATTGACTTGCATACACTGTTGTTTTCTCTAGTGACTTTACAAACAATATTCCATGGTAATGAATCAGTATAAAGTTTCCAAAACTCATTTCTCATAATTTTAACAATACTTATATTCCTAGTTGTGTTTTTCTAGGCACCTGGAAAACTGAGAACCTAGTGGTATGTTAAATAATACTTTTATGCATAGCTAAATTAAAACAAAGTGGTCACTTTATTTCTTCAAAGTTGTTCTTCAACAGCTCAGTATAAACAGTTACTTGCATCAGTTCTGTGATCCACAGTTCACGCATTGTATAGTTTGTCCTGATTCATTTTCATATACTATTACACCAAACTCTGGATTATGCTTGGAAGAATCATTTTAACCATTAACAATATAATTTTAATATGTTTTTTCTAGCTTTGTGGTACAAAATGCTTCTACCCCCAGAGTTTGATAGATCCAAGAAGTACCCTCTGCTTATTCAGGTGTATGTAACACTTCTTTTCTTTAAACATCCTTGTTTTGTTAGAAAACATACTTCTTATAGTTTAACAAAACCCAGGACATTTGCAACATTGTATGAAGCAAAAGCAAAACCACTTAGTTCTGTTTTGTTTGTTGTGCTGTGTTTTTTAGTATATTTCTGGAATAGAAATTCAACCCGATGGAAATCAATGAGGTTTTTAATGTTAATCTTAACATGGCAAAGATTAGTTCCTCAGAGAAATAAAAAGGATAAAAACCTGTGGGCTATTGCTTGGAGTTCTTAGCTCTGTTGCTGCATCTGTTTATCATGAGGCAGTCTGAAATTATTGATTTCAACTTTGCTAATATGAAAAATACAAGAGCCTGCTTCATCTCTTAAGAAAAAAACCCCAAACCTCCTAAACCATGTGGACTGACTTCTTTGATCAAATGTTCCTTCTAAAGCGCATTTGACATGAATATAATTTATTGCAGGCAGGAAAGGCAACAAAAATTGCAGTGGTGCAAAAAAAAATGAGAGGCAGAAAGGAGAGCTGAGTGGGTATAATAAACCTTACATCATTTTTTATTAACCAGTGGTGATCCAAACATCCAAGAATGCTAAGTATGTTTGAATGAAGTTTAGAGTAGAAGATTAAGTCAGTCATGTCCTTGAGGTCAAATGTGTAATTTGCATGAGGCCATTCTCATGAGGAGTGTCTTTCTGTATTGCTCAGCTATGTGGGGTGTGTTCTGCCCACAGCTCCAACAGCACATGATATTCCCTACTGAAACAAAGAAGGTCTGGGGATGGCCAGAAACTGTAAGGAGCTGTACTTTTTTCTCCTGTTTTCTTTGGCATTGCTGACTGCATGTGGAGATCAAATGCAAAAAAAAGCACCAAAAAGTGCTGTTACACCTAAGGAATTTGGAGAGAGGAAAAAATTGAGTCTTTGAGGCATCACTCTTCCAAGGATTCCCCTTAGGACCAAGACCTGATGCTGCACCCCTTAGTCTGAGCTAAAACTAATGTTTTGCCTTAGGCAGAAGACCTGAAGGATTAAAATGGATTTTAGATAGCAAAATCTCACAAAAATATGAAACCAGTAGTTGAACTGTTTGTCTACTGAGCTCTCTGACCCACAGCTGTATAGCAAAATACCTGTGGAGAAAATATAAGAAGTACCTATAGCTATAGTCCAGTATTGAATAATCATTTATAAATTTATAAAAATGAACTGAAAATGTGTGAATTTTCATCCTCAGGTACGGAGGACCTTGCAGTCAGAATGTAAAGGAAACATTTAGCATTAGCTGGATAACCTATCTTGCAAGCAAAGAGGGAATTATTGTTGCTCTAGTGGATGGCAGAGGGACAGCTTATCAAGGTGACAAGATTTTGCATGCAGTATATCGAAGACTAGGAGTCTATGAAGTCGAGGACCAAATCTCAGCAGTGAAGTAAGTAGAATATCTCCGTGTATAATTGCTGTATTTACATACCTACAAGTAGTAATGTGAAAAAAATATTAGATATACTTCTCAGGCTTTCTTCTGGAGAGCTTGACGTGCGGAAACAAACTCTACAACTGGCGGAGAGTGATAAAGCAGGCATGTTTACTTTGGTGCCGGGTGCAAGGGGGATCGCTCCTCCAAACTTGCACCTGGAGTAAAATGAAGATACATATTATATACCATGAAACATTTACATATTCATAGTTCGCTACATATTCATTGTTATTCACACTTAAGATTGGTTATAAGTTTCTTGCTTCTAATGTAAATTAGTACGCATCCTTAGTAAGCACTAATGAAGCCTCTATATTAACTACACATGTTCCCCAAGCGGGGTTTTGCCCTCTTTCGGGGGGGCCATTTGAGTTGGAGGTCGCGATCTCCCACTACCACAATTACCTCTGTCCTGCTTTCAGCTACTTTATTGTTTATGTCTGTGGGTTGTAATGTGTTTTCAGCTTGGCTCCCTTCATGTCTAGAACTCCCTCTCTTGGAGGCCTCTCTCCACATTCTTGCCTACTGACTTAGATAACAGTGTCCCTTCTTCTATCACTTGTTCTTTTTCTTGATGCTTCCTAACCTTGAGATGGCAGGCTAAATAATGCGCCTGCTTTTCTGTTAATTTAGCTGAATTCTTTAACCCTTTGGTATCAAGCTGAGGTCTCCAGGAAATAAGAAGACTTGTAGAAATAAAATATTACTGAGGAGCTTAATGTCAGTGAGGTTTTGTGTGGTATATTAAGTCCATATACTACTAAGTCCACATTTGGACCTCACCACTTCCATTTTATAAGAGCATCATCAGAGGCTTCAGCCCTAGGCTTAAGGAAATACAAGTGTCAGTGGTGACAAGTAAGCCTATGTATTATCCATTATTCTGAAGTTTTCCCTGTAGGGGAAACATACCTCAATGACCATAGCGATTAGCCAAAGATGTACTACAATGATTAGCTAAAGCATGAATACGAAGTTTGTAGCAAAACTGAATCCTGACACAAGCCTTCTAGAGGTCAGTTAGTCGTAAACTTGCCTTCTGTGCTATTTTAGGGTATTTCTGAACAACAGAAAGTGTCCGAGGTCCTCTGGTAGTTGTTCCTCAACAGTTATTCCTTTGCATTGAAACCCTTAAAGTGTTCCAAGGGAAAATAATTCCCTAAGCAGGGAATTTGGGAGGGAGCGAAAGCTGAGGTTTTGTAAAGAAAGGCTACCTGCTAAGCTAACAAATGCAGTAGCACTGCTAAAGTGAGCATTTAAAGAAGTGTTAGTTTGAACCTCACATAGATGAGTGCAAGGCAGGAATAAGGAATTTAGTCTAGCCTTTAGTCTGGAATTTGGCCTATCAGAGCATGCCTGGATTTCCAGGTGCAACAGTAAATATCCTCTTTCCCCCAGTAATAGACCTGACTCTGAGTAGCTTAGCTAGAAATTGGATGTAGCAGTCCAGATTTCCACAGCTTTCTCTGCTTGTTTGAGAACACTGTCTGTATTTACAAGTGTGTGTGAGGAGGGTATCTGTTCCTTCCTCTTTCTACTTTGTGATAATTCATTTCATCCTCAATTTTATAAACACACCATTATCCTTTTCAGTGATAAATGAAACAGAATAGCTCTATATCATGTCAGATTTTTCTATTAATCTATTATTTGTTTTTCTTTCTTGAAACTTTTAGCAGCAACAGCATACTTTAAAATATCACAAGAGAGAATGCTTTTTTATTACTCTGAATTGTCATTCAGACATAAAATGTCAGACACAGAGGGAACCTAAACTGATTCTGCAGTTGCAAAATCTGCTGAGGCAGGCTGTGAAGAAATGATCTCAGACTTCACACTTCCCAGTTTTCTGTCAGCACCCAGACTCAATTTTTATTCGGTTAAATGTATTGCATTCCATCTTCCTGATCTCACACATGGTTTAAGATGGACAATTTTTTGAGAGGATCCTATACTCTAGTGGGAAGTTCTTGGAGGGGCTTTTACTGTAGGAGGAACTCCAGGGATTAAGGCAGCAATATAACAAAGCTGAATAATTTTTTTTGGCTTTTCTAACTTTGTTCCACCCAGATAGAATCCCACATTTTGGACTTGTCAGTCACTCATGCTTGTCCTAGTAAAATAAAGCTAGTATGTGTCCTGGGATGTATCTGAACCTGTTTTGTTTATCTGTCACTCTCAAACCTTTGTGGTCTTTTGCCTCATCTTTTTTTCTTTGCTGTTGCTAATACAGCTCTGGAAATAGAGTCTTCAGACTCTGATGCAGGATTTTTGTAGGCCTAATATTTATGATTCTCTTTGACCTGTTTGACTATTGAATGCATAAGCAAGGTGCACCTTTCATCCATTGCAAGCTTATTACCTACATGTAGCAGTAGAAGATATTTTCCTAATTATTATTTTTTATTATAGTAGCAGTGTGTGCTCTTCAGTTTTCAGGCACATAAAAAAGAAAGCTTATTGCTCCAGGGAATCCCTAATCTCAGAGGTTGATACTGTGCCTCTTGAGAGATCAGAGTATCAACTCTTTGTAAGATGAGTATGTTGAGCATCTTGCAGGATAAGATGTGAATGTTAATGGTAATCCAGCACCTTTGGCATTAGAACAATTAAAACAATAATAGCCTGTGGGAAGGTAGAACTATGGGAAATGAAATGAGGCTATTAGCAGGAGTACACTTTTTGAACTTTTTTCTCTGCATGTGTGTTGTGTCTGTACATATGCATATGCACAGATATATATACATACACATGTACGACATGAGTCTAATGTATGATGTTTAATCTAGTCTGGACTAAATATCCAGGTGGATTTGAAGTATAAGAAAAGAGAACTTTTTTGCCAAGAAGCCAGTTGGGCATCCACTGGAACAAAAATTATTAAGAAGAAAGTATTCATTTATTATTATTTTTTATTCTTTCAAGAAAAATTCTTCCTTTTCCTCTGAAGTATCTATTAATTGAATAATTGATGCTTTGTAGAAATCAGACATGCTATATTGATTGTCAATTTGCTCAAATTGGTGGGATGTGTGGAAAAAAGTGAAAGAAAATTATTTTTTGCTAATTTTTTATATTATTAGCAATATTTTGTAATAATGCATTTATTTCTATGATTTTCTTTTCCACAGGAAATTTATAGAAATGGGTTTTATTGACAAGAAACGAATAGCAATATGGGGCTGGGTAAGTGTTTTAGGTTTTTTGTATCTAACTTTAAATAATCCTGCAGTATAATTTTTTTAATTCTTCCTTATTCTGTCCTAAATCTGTATAAAGTTTCTTCTACCAGTGTTTGATGGTATTGCCAAAGACGATAGTTCCTGTTGGTACCTATATACATGCAATTGCAACAGTGCAAGCCTCCAAGAAGAGATGTTTGACAACTCAATAGGGAATTTGGAAAAGCATACATCTAATGCATTGTTTGGGCTTGAAGTTAAGGAAAATTAAGATCTTTTAGTTGGCTTTACTTTTAACTTAGGGACTTACTGGCATGGTGTCAAAATTCAAGTATTGTCCTTTCTGATCCTAGGTAAAAATAATGAGAAAAGTCATATGACCACATTGGCAGCTTCACCAAGTGGAAAAATTGGCCAGTATAGGAGTCATTCCAAATGATTAGCCAGTCTATTTTTCATCTTTGATTTTTTCATGTCCTTTGCTTTGTAACCGTCCCAGAACCTTTTATAGACAGATTTATGCAAGTCTTTATTATTAAATGGCCAGATTCCACTACCCTTACACACTGAGAAATAGAGTAGCATACCTCAAGTACAAATTTTAGGATAGCACTGCATTCTAACAGGAGAAAAATAAATTATTGGTATAGTTCGGGTTCCTTTTCCTGTGCTGTCGGCTTCAAAGTAGGACCATTCATGGAAATGAGATGCAGACCTATTAGTGATGTTATGAGGCAGCTGAAGCCAACTTCAGTGGCAGCACAAATACCACACAGCCCGTTTATAGAGGTTTTTAAGATGTTGAGGCCACCTGACTCAATTGCTCATCATTGTTCATCATGAATGGCTGGATCAAGAATGCATAGACAGAACTGGAGCCCTGCTTCCTACCCAGCTTCAGCAGCTTCAGCATAACAGAATTACACTATGCAGGAGACTGAGCTGATAAGCAACACCTGAGGGACTCATGGATTAGGGACAGTATTGTTAAAGGGGGTTGGAGGCCAGACCTATGTTAGCCACCCTTACTCTTTCTCTGAGTAAATCAGTGTGAGCTATCCAGCAGTAACAGGCAGCACTAACTACAAAAGCTTACAGAGTAAACTGGTGTGTTAGCCACTCATCAACATTTTCCAATATTTTTCTCTTTATACATGCTCATTTTTGTTGATTATCATTCAGAAAGACCTTTTATTTCATCCTCTTTAACTGTCTGTCTTTGCCAGGAGAATTCTTCTGATCTGTCACAGTTTGTTTTGTTCAATTTTTTTTGCTGGTTTTTGTTTGTTTGTTTGTTTTCATTGGCTCAGTTTCATTGTAAGAGGCTTGCCCAGAGACACACTAGAGAATGGATCTTGTAAGATTCAGTTCAACTGTAACTGTAGAAGTTGCTTGATCTTAGGTAGCACGTGAGCTGGGTTGCTAAAATCTTTCTATGAAGCTTCTACCAACTAATATTTAAATTACCTTGGTCAGACACTGCTATAACACCAGGAGAAAATGGGTTACATATGGTGACACAGACACTTACAAGTGAGTAAGTCTAAAGTGACATTAAGTAAGTTAAAGCCACATGAAAGTATTTTATTTTTTTTAATCACATCATATTTTATTTCACCACAGTATTTCCAGAACCAATTAAGAGATTTCACATATCTAAAGCATTCTATCCCAGTGGTGAATATAATCTTCAAATAACAGCACTATTGCCAAACTTGTCAGTCTTTTTTCCCATCTTTTTCTATTATACCATTTCCTGGTCCATAACCTTTGAAAGGAGTTGAAAGGTGTTTCCTTATTTGTAGACTGCAGCTTGGCAGGTGTGCATGAACTATGCAGCTCATCTTACTTCCGGACCCACCAATCTCTTCTAGATGGCAAAAGCTCTTAAATAACCACTAAAGCAATTCAGGTTTTGAACTCTATCTGTCTGCCTATTACAGTGCATAGATTTATCTGCCTGATCCTAATCCTTTACTTTTTAGCCTCATGGACTGATTTTTTTAAAGATTAAATGAGCCAATCAAAGGAACTGGAAAAATGGTATGAATTATCATTGCCATTAGCGTATCCCTCACTGTCATATCAAGCTGGAATGTCAAAAGGAGGGAGGGACTAGCTTACTTTTGTACAAAAAAATACTTAATAGTTTTGCTTATTTCCCTTAGTCTTTCCTATGCTACTGATGAGGTTGATATCTTCAGAATTCTTCATGACACACCCCATGTTTTTATCCCTCCCTCCATTCCAAAGTAAACAGTAAGCCATTATTTGCCAGAGACCTTATACAAGTATTTTATAACCCTGGTTCCACATCCTATGGACAGTCAAACCAAATACTTTTTATTTACAGTATTTTCCTGTTTCAGCATCTAGCCCCACACAGTTGCACAGATCTATTCTGATACCAAGATATCTTACTGCTTTACCTAACTTCCAGCTATGAGCTCATTCTTCCTTGCTGGGTCCCAGTTTGAGGAATCAGGCCAGAAAATAACAGGAACAGTGGCAGGCAGTAGGGAGGAATTGCTCCAACCACAAGTTCTCAAGTAGCTGAGCCTATTAGTACTGATAATGGGGTTGGTTCAATATGCCAAACATTAGCAAAAGCTAGGTACTTTGTTAAGGGAGGGAAAAACCTATAACTCTTCTTGGAGGTGCACACTGAAAGGATGAGAGATAATAAACACAACTTGCCACATGGGAAGTTTTCTTTAGGTTTTAGGGAAAAAAAATTTACGATGACAGTGACAGTGTTGAAACAGATTGAGTAGAGAGGCTGTGTAATGTGGATGTGTCTCTGATCGACCTCATTTAAATCTGAAGTTAGCCCTGTTTTGAGATAAAGGTTGCATGAGATTACCTTGAAGGGCCCTACCAACTTAAATTTTTCTATGATTCTAAGTGGTAATACAAGCAATATACTGTGATAAGCTTTGAAGAAGTAGCAAAAAAGAAGTGATTCAATAAAATTGTCTAATCTTTTTGACAAGAAATAACATCAGATCCATTTGAAATAGATGAATTAAAAAAATATACTTAAAAAGCTTTTGTTGCTTTGACCTCCATGCATTCAAAGCAAAATATTTGCTTTGGAATTAGTTTACATGAATTTGATTCAGAAAACAAAATGATGCTTCACCAATAATTTTAAACTGTCTGTGATTTCTCCCTAGTCCTATGGTGGGTACGTAACTTCTTTGGCACTTGGATCTGGCAGTGGAGTATTTAAATGTGGAATGGCTGTGGCTCCTGTTTCCAGCTGGGAATATTATGGTATGGAAATTTGTCATAAATACTGACTTAGAAAGCAAGATGTAGCATTTAATGACTTTCTAAATGAAATCATTGCAGGAGACTGGCAATATGAAACTTAAAGACATTGCAATTGCCTAGACATAAAACTCTTAAGACCTTAAGTTTAATGTTTTTCTTGCTGAAAATAACTGCCTGTAACTGGCAGTTTGGAACAGACTTTGTCACATAGAAGAAGGTACACCCAGGTAATTCCATATGCACATCTGTTACAGTAAGTGTGTAAAGCCCTCTTGATAAACTGCTACACTCAGGGGTGATCTCCCTACAAATCCTGTTAGAACGGTATCATTAAATTCAGAAACAGCTGAAATGATTTTTCTGCCAGTAGTGGAATCACAGTGCACTTCAGATACTGCAGAAGATCTCTGTCAGGAATCAGTATCTCTGATGATTGCAAAGTTATTTCCCAAAAGCAGTGGAAAAGAGAGGGAGTCAGTCATGTCTGATATAAATTTTTTTAATTAAATATTTTTTCCCTTTAGATGTTTCTCAGCCACACCTCCTGTGTTGTTGCGTTACGAGACATATTTTTATTCATGTTTATTGACTTCGGCTCCAAACTGTTCAGAGGAAACAACTCGAGGAGTATACTCCCAGGGCCTTACCGTGTGAATAAAGCAGGCACATGCTCATACTTACTTGCAGACCTGTTAAGCTTTTGGCATGGTGTAAAGGAACCTTAGTGTAAAAAAGAATCATGGCATGTATGTTTTCAATGAGCAAAATGTAACACTTTGAACACATTTACTTAGCATATGGTCGTTTGCTAGGAAGTCTTGGTTATGAAAAAAATTTTTGGTTAAATCGGAAAGATTCCTTCTCTGACTGCTAGCACAGACATTCCTTGTATTTATGGTGTTTTGCAAACAAAGGGGAAAACATTTGTATGACACAGGAAGTATAGTCTTCATGTTTTCACTAGCATCAAGATTTTTTTAAGATATTTTCACTCATGATTGCAAAATTATTTCCAGAATGCAGGCATAAAGCACTATTTTTGCAAAAGCCCTTCAATAAAAAGAAGACTTATAAATATTTATCCAAGCATTAAAAATTGAATGAAGTTTTTAAGTTAAAGTAGATTAGACCTGCACCATTGCAATCTTTACTTTAGCTGAATTTTCAGGAGGGAGTTAATGAATCTTGCTAAAAACACATTGTAAAATCCAAACAGGCAAATGTACCTCCACTAAGGAAGGAAGGAAGGAAGGAAACAGAAAGTCGTGAAACATGAGTCATAAGTTTTAGCAAACAGATCATGTTAACATTAGGGTGAACTGTGTTAGAGGCAAAACTACAGGATGCTACATATTTGAGTCTCTAAGTAGTATCAGTATGTCAGAGGATGTACTGGCCCCTGGAGCTTCTAAATTCTGTTCCACTCTCTTTTATATGCACAGATTAGAGTCAGCACCATAATCTTTTCTCTGAAACCCTCTCTCTCACCTCCCTTTTGTGTCAGAGTTAATAACAGCTGAACAGTTATAAGATGGCAAAGGAAATTGCATTCGGGGACAATGTATAGTTAAAAGCATTAGATCTGTGACTGTTTTATTAAAATTCACAGTTTATCTCCTTTTTCTTCCTCAGTAATTGACAAGCTGAATCTTCCACTTAGTCATTATAATGCAATTCTGCTCACCTCTGTGGACTTGTTGTAGCTATACTGGTAGAACGGAGTGGAGAATTTGGCTCAGAATACTGTAGAAATGCCAGCCATTCAGAAAGTCTATTTTATTGAAAACTTAAGCCCAATATGGTTGTTTGACACTGTGTTGACAACAGATATTGCACATTTTCTGTTTTCATTGAAGGATAAAGAATTTTGATAAAAGATAGGCTACTTAGGTTTGAGGGTTTTTTTGGTACTTAGTTTATTACAGATTATCTTCAGGAGCCTTACTTGGCTGACCTTGGAGACATAATACACATCTTTAGCACTCAGTAGTAACATATGTAAAGGGTATATAATAAACCATGGGAACATGAGTATATTGAGTCATTTTCCTTTCCTGGGAGGATTCTCATTTCTACTTTTTAACAAAATTATTCTAATGCAGTGTACCAAACCGGATAACAAGGTAGACAATCCCAATTCCTTACTGATTAGAATGGCCATCACCTCTGTTATGGGAGGGAAAGATGCCAGCTCTTCTTTGTCAGAAAGCCCTGACTTTGTTAAATAAATAAAATTCTTGTAATACTGCAGCTTGACTGCTCAGTATGTGTCAGTTGTTACTCTTTCAAGGCAAGGTCATAAAGAAAGTAATGTTCTGGTAGTGACAGCTGCTGTGATAGTTCTCCACAAATTTTCATAAAAGCCCTTAGTTAAATTACAAATACCCAGGCAGCTCAAAGATAGCTCTTCCTACTGATTTCTTGGTGATAGATACTGTTCAGTTATTCATGTTTGTTTTGTCAAATCTGTTAACAGTCTTTATTGTAGTTAGAAAAAGGAATTGAACAGAGACCTGAACAGCAATTGCACCACATTTTCAATGCAAGCCTGTATGATTTCCTACTCCCTCTAATTGCTGCGTATATCAATTCAATAGGAAGAGAACAACATATATATCCATATTTACTGTCTATACACATACACATCCCAGGTTGGAATTCTGCTCAACTTCCCTTTTTAAGGTGTCAAAAATAGTCTGTGTCAGCTTTCCGCCATGCACCTTTATTGGCTCATTGGCTCACTTAGCTGACTTCTGGAATTCAACCTAATAGCATAAAGCAGTATCAGTTAATTACCTTTATCCACAAAACCTTCTGTTGGTTCCACAGATGAGTATCAAACCACTATTTCTGCAAGGACGGTTTGGAGGACATTTATTAATTAACCTTCATAGTTGATTTTTTAAATATGTTTAGATTTGGTGTATTATGAGGAAACCAAGCAGAACAGATACAGTTAAAATAACCAACATTTAATTTGCTATGTGTCACTGGAGGCACAAAAATATCTGTACGTTCTCTATCTATAGCTTTTTTCTTCTTTACTATCGCAGCATCTATCTACACAGAACGATTTATGGGTCTTCCTGTAGAGTCCGATAATCTTGAGCACTACAAGGTGAGAATTCTCTTTCTGTGTTGATCTGACTTAAACTTGAATCACACTTCCATGGACAAGTAGAACTGTGAAGAAAGAAAATGACCCACCAGCTCTTCTACTGGCAGTCCTGTAGCAGCTAAGCTACTGCTATAAAATTCAATCTCCATAGTTACTTGTGGGTTTGTATTTATAAATCCTAAATATGGTAAATTGAAGGATCCTTATTTTCTCACTTGGACAAGTCAGTGCAAATCATTAGCCTGGGCAAAAACTCATGTGAGAGGTTAAAACGTTGATGTTGATAAGGTTTTGGTTGGTATTGTTAGCTGTGGTATGAAAACTGCTTCATGCAAATTTAGCTCTCTGATAATAACATCGTAAGCATACTAAACAGTCAGAGCATCTTCCCTACCTGGAATAGGTTGCCTTTCTTCTTTTCTTCGCATTGATAGGAAGTCTATAGCTTCCTCTAGCAGCACACATACGAGCTCTGGATACAGAGAAGCCTGAATTAATGACCAAAGAAGTTAGTGGAAAGACTCCAATTGAAGATTTTGGATCATGTTCTCAGTACCTGTTCTCCATCCGAACTCAAAGAACAGAAATGCTCAGTTACAAACTGCCCTGGTAGAGCTGGCTGGGTAGCCAGGAATTATACTGTTCAGGGAATGACACAAGGCTAGTGCTGTGCTTTTTGTGAACTGACCCTTGGAAAAGGCACTGAATGTATATGGCTTCTATTATAATCTCAGATTGATACGAAGTCCCTGATGCCAGTCCAAGTGTTTGTTGTTGTACTAGGTAGTGAAAGCCTTTCAGCTCTGTGACTGAGTGGTTTAAATTGAAGCTGCTGAATTGTTCATTTTCCTCTCAACAGAATTCAACTGTGATGGCAAGAGCAAAGAATTTCCAAAACGTAGAGTATCTTCTCATCCATGGAACAGCAGATGGTGAGGTTTGCAAACGCAGTACAAATACAGAGCCAGAATCACTTTGTTTGAAAAACATTAAGCATCTTTCTATGCCTTTGATTGGGGTCAGTACTTAGATCTTTGGTAGATTTCCATATGACATATTATAAGATGCTTACTCATTCTTAGTAATGTCAACTGTATCACTTGATAATTAGTGGACACGACTTAATGCACTACAACTTTATGCTTTGTGGTATTTACACGTTTCAACAACCAATCTCTTTTTTTTTTCCTTTTTCAGATAATGTGCATTTTCAGAACTCAGCACAAATCGCAAAAGCTCTGGTTAATGCACAGGTGGATTTCCAGGCAATGGTAAATAACAGACTATTTTTCATTTTGAACAGTGGTTTATAGCTTTATCAATAAGCTTATCTGACATTTGGCAATGTTTTTAAGAACCCAGTTCAACTGAACATGCTTCAAAATCTGGCAATTGCTAGTGCATTTGTTACTCTTCATAAACAATTTCTTCCTCAAAGGGTTTGCCTGCTCTTTTATTTCTTTCCTTCTTGCCCTTTGGATCCTAGTAAGATTTCTCTCTTGTCAAGAATAAGTTAGAGGCTTTTAAAATGAGCGAGGGAGAAGAATGAGCATCCAGCCTTCTGATGAAAGTTGCTGATAGCTAGTAAAAGAGAGGAAGATGAAGGAGCTGGCTTCTGGAACCAAAACCATCACTGGTTCTGATGGATTCTGTCTTGAACTGGACGTGCCTGGTGCAGTCATGAGATGAAACAAGCAAAAAGGGTATAAGGTATCCAAGTAGTATATCCAGGATCAGAAAAAAAAAAGTTCTCTGCAAAACTTGCTTGGGATAGCAGGTGCGGGCAGAGAGAAACACACAGGCAAGAGGTTAGAGGATATAAATGAGGAATGAACAGGGGGGAAATAGTTCTGAATTACATGCTAAGCTCTGCTTCTGCACCTTTTTTCCTGGGGATAATGACCAAACTGTTTGCCAGCTATCAAATGTACTGGTCTTCTGCCTGAGTCCACTTTCCCAGGGCCATGAACTCCCCAAAAAGGGATCACACAGGGTTCCCCCTGTGCTTGGGGTTTGTAGGCGCTTTTGTGTATTCCACATTTTCTGTCTCCTTCACTGATATTTAGCAAACCTGGGTTATTTCTAAAGTATCTGGAATACTGTTTGCAGCTGTAGTCATTCTAGTTCAACTATGGAGGAATGTCAGTTATTTTTAAAAGTTAGCATAATTCATATGTGTATTTCATTTGTAGTACACCATTCATAATGTTCATGGCCCTGCTGTAATGCAGGATGTTTTGAATAGAATTCCACAACATTTAGCTGAAAGCTTGTTGCTTAGAGCCCAGGATTCCTAAACAAGGCTGTGACCCTTATTGCCAAGGCCACGCAGCAGGTCAAGGGCATTTCATCCCATCTCAAAGCTCTTTTGCCTGACTTGTCAGTACTGAGGCAGTAATGCTTACTCCTAGATTACAGAAGGTTCAGAAACTTTTTTTCAGCAAGAATATGAATATATTGGAAACTGATGAAAAGACAAGATTAGCAAATCCCTCTATTTTCTTGAGGCATCCACTTTCTTCTATATGGTAATAAAATAAAGTTCTTGTATTGTTTAACTGTTGCAGAATTGAAAACATAACATAGGGGGTTTATGGCTTTTTTTTTTTTCTTTTTCAGTGGTATACTGACCAAAACCACGGAATTCCAGGCCTTTCCAGCAAACATCTCTACACTCACATGACCCACTTCCTCAAACAATGTTTTTCTTTGTCAGAATAAGTAGGCTTTTCAGAGCATGCTAAGGCATCTGATACATCTCTGCGGGCATGCAATGATAACAGTGCCCAGGTTATATAGTTTTCAGGTGAATCGGTAACAGGAACTTTGAAGTTTTAAACTTGATGTTTACATCTACTTTTGATACTGTATATTAGCAAATGTTATGCTAATACATATTTTGGCACATTTAACACCTGTTTGATAGAAAAAATAAAATCACAATGTAAAATGCCATGTCCATTTATGGTCACCTTGCTTAAACTTACATTCTGCAATCCAAAGATCAGTGGTCCATTGCAAAGGCACACTGCCAGATGAATATGCTTGCATTTGTTAACTACAACTGTAAAATGGGAAAGGACAAAGAACCTAGCACAAGTACCTAATTAGCATCCTAACAAGAACCAGTTTCTCAAAGTTTATTTCCAATCTCTTGGAAAGTATCCAAGTAGGGATAGGAACACACAATATTTAAAGCTGAAATTTGGATAATTATCGAGAATATTGAATGCTGTGTTCAAATTTTATTCAGGTCTTATCTGAAACCTTGGTTCTGCAAAACTCTCAGTGTTCAGGTTTAAATATGAAAGAAGGACATTCATGATAGCTATTTTGTCTTTGTGTTTTTTCTCCCTGTATTCAGAATATGTGAGACATATTAGCCTGGTTTTAATCTCTAATCATCACCTCAGCATTCAAATTAATCTCAGTGTCATTCATCCCAGACTGGAGGGGAAGGATCAAAGGATTATGCAGGCTTTCTTTGCTTTGTTTCCAGTGAAACTATTTTAGGGAGTCTTTTTAAAATGCTAGAGGCTAATAATGATTGGAATAGTTGTATTCTTTTGATTAGTAATTAAATCAGTCCTGTCATAATATAAGAACATGAACAAGATAATTGGCAAGAGATCCATTGTAGATGAAATGATTCTCTGGTCATGTGTTTAAAAAATTCTGAGTTACCCTACTGCATAAGAACCATGGTCTGTCTAACACAGTATCTCATCTCTGCTCTTAGCCCGTGAGAGTACAAAATAACCTGAAAAAGATTGTGGAGTAGCACTCCCACAAAGCAAGGTGCTTCCTAACTCTCATTTGGAGACTAGTTGCTGCTGCTTTGTGGAAAAGCAAGGGGTTTCATTTGACCCTCTTGACAAAAACATAGGGTTCAGCCAAAATCATTAAAATGTGGAAGTGATCTGCTATGTAACAGCTTCCTTCGTTTTGTTAATGGCAATATCAAATCTGATTTTCCACACATGAGAACGTTCCTCAGACACATCTTTATGTAAATGTAGTTGCCAAGCTGTTTGTAATGGTTAAATTATACTTTGATGGGAACTCTTCAGAAAATACTCAATTAGTTCAGGTTTTTTTGGAAACGCTGCCAATTATGTGACGTTAATGAGCTTTTTGTTGGTAATGTAATTAAAATTCAACTGCTATAATGGTTAAAGGAAAAAATATAGCTCTAAGAAAGTTAACATTAAGCAAATATAACATGAAGTGGGGCTAATTAGATGTTGATTATATGGTCCTATGTGCATTTGCTGCACACAAGAGTAGTCTCAGTAATGTGGTTATTTTACAAATAAGGCACACAATTCAGTGGAAATTACTGAGACTTAACTCTCAATTTCTTATATTGATACAACACCACAGAAACCGTTGCAAAGTTGTGGTGAAGGAGAGAAAAATCAAGCTCTTATCCCAGATGCTTGAAGGTTTTAGATACCTGCATATGTCAATGGGAACCTAGAGCAATTTTGAAAAAAGCATGGTATCAATCTCACATAAATATCAATATATTAAGGTCTGTCTAAGTTTCTTCACCTTTATTTTTATTTATACTTTTGAAGATCCTATAAGCTCTGGAAATTTGGGCAGATAAATTGGCCTTTTGTGGATACTATAAGTAATGACATGATGCAATGTGGTGTTCACACCCTGCCCCCCGGTCTGTAGTCAGAAGCCTCCGGAAGTATTTGGAATAAGGGACATTTCAGGAAAATGTGTCAAATGAAATAACAGAAGGTACTTCTTTCCCGAGGGGTGCATTAGCTGTTTCATTATTAATCTGTCCTTATGCCTGTTTGTTTCCTAAGGCCATCAGAGTACACATCTTCAAAACTGTCCACCATTTACCTTGGCTTGTAGGAAGCAGTTGTAGGGATAAAACATGAAAAACAGTAAGTCCATCATGCTGCTGTCAGTTTTGCTTTATTGTTTTTCATGTTGTTAATTTATTTGCCTTACACAGTGTTCTCGCCAAAGAATGGGAATGTGTCTTCAGCAGAGTGTGACATTTACATTGAGTTGCTGGAATAACGTCTAACCTGAATGCTTTATGATTGAGCAATCATGTATTTTGATGACCTGGGGGAAAATGTCCTAGGATGCTGTGAATGTGAAAAAAAAACCTCTTAAAAAACATACACAACTTCAAATTGCTGGCCTGTGCTAATAACAGGTAACATTGCAGTCATTCATTAGAAATGGTGCAGAGCACTTCAAACCTACCATCACAGTATCACAGAATCACAGAATGGTTGGGGTTGGAAGGGAACTTTGAGGTCATCTTATCTCACCTCCCTGTTCAAGCAAGGCCACCTACAGCTGGTACCCCAGGACTCTGTCCAGATGGCTTTTGGATATCTAAAAGGATGGAGACTCCACAACCTCTCTGGGCCACCTCTGCCAGTGCTTGGTCACCCTCATAGTAAAAAAGTGTTTCCTTATGTTCAGGCAGAACGATCTGTGTTTCAGTTTGTGCCTGTTGCTTCTTGTCCTGTCACTGGGCACCACTGAAAAGAGCCTGGCTCCATCTTCTTTACACCATCCCTTCAGATATTTATATACAGTGATAAGATCCTCCTGAGCCTTTTCTTCTCTAGAAAGAGAAGTTTTTGCATTCTGCATTGCTGTCTGCTATCACAATCCATGTTATAGGCATCACCACAAACATTCACTGGACAGTGATTTGCCCCGTTCCTTTTTAATCTAGCCTACAGTACAGGCTGTTCTGTAACAGAGCTTCAAGACTTGTTCTGAGGATCCAAGCTGAAGCTAACAAAAATATGTTTAAGGGTTAGCCTTATATATGAATGAAAAGTATATATATCTATACTGCAGACATAGAATATGGTATGTAAGAGCCAACACTGGGACACAAATTATTATGAAACTAAGAAATGATAGCTTTTGTGACAAGATTTTCTAAAGCTGATGAATGAATAGCCTCAAAGTTTTGCTTCCCCCTTTCAAATGTTTTAGAGCATCTGGTTTTCATAAAATGCTGAGCACTTTCTGCTCTTCTTTTCTCTTTTGAATAAGAATCTCACACTTCAGATACCCCAAAAATACTGCTTCAGACAGTGAAACTTATTTTTCAAATATCTGTCATATAAACAAGGTACACAAGCCTCTGAAGATGGGACATAGTTGTACTGAATTAAGTAGGCAGACCCTCCATAAATAGCTACAGATACAGTTGTTTACAAGCCAGTTTCCACTATGAATCCTGCTTGGCTTTTACGAAATAAAGCTAGAGCTGCAAAGCAAAACTGCTTTATTCTGGGAGCTGAAGTGTACATAAGTAGTAGAAAACCACTGGTTCCACTCCAAACCATTCGTTCTCCGACACCTATTTTCATCGTCTACCTCATTCGTGCTGTGTGAATTGCACATATCAAAGAAGATGTAATCTTCATACCTCAAACGTGGAGCTACACGCTTTGCTTCACTTAGGATTACTGCAGCTGCAAAGAAGAGCAGGACTGAAGAGAACACAGCATTAGTAGAAAATCAAGTATAACCCCAGACAGGCTCCGGAATATGGTTATATATCAACTCAAATTCAAACTACATTCAATACTTTCCAGTTTGCCAGTCAGTTCCAATTACAAGGCACAGCTGTTTAGAATATTTCAGAGAGTCATTTGAAGGCTCTATATTTCATCTGAATAATTCATAGTATTTGCTAAGAGCATTTGGTATTACTTTCAATTATGAACATTGTCTTCTCAGAATGTAAAGTAACGAGTACATACTTGGCCAGATCTTCTGCTTGCGCAAATTGATGCAGCTCCATTGACTTCAAATGGAGCAATTCCAATTTATGTGAGCAGACAGTGTGGGCTACAGCACGGTTACAATAGCTCTCTTTCCTGAGGTACAAACCCATTGGCATCCATGGCAGTGAGCACGTAGTGGCATGCTGTGGAACGGCTTAAAGACCCTAAACTAATCCTCTGTTTCAGAAAGCCATTCTTGCTCCACAAATTGTAACCATGGAGTTGTATACATTAATATGGACACATCTGTATGTGTTGTGTATATGTACAGATGTATGTATGTAACATGATGCATAGGCTTTATGTACGTATGTGTTTACACATACGTTCTTCCTATGTAGATTGCACTAATTCTCAGAAGGGGGATGCAGGGCTCTTTTGTCTGATTATCGTGTAGCAAGGATAGGAAGATAAAAAGGGCTGTGCAGCCCAGCCTCTGAACTCATGGTTGACAAGGTTAGGGAGAGAATGCTTGCTGTGCAATGTAAGAAAGAAAAGGATGTGGGCCTGTAGTCATACCCCAAAGATACATCCTCCTCTCTCCCATGTCTTTTAGATATGTAATGGATAATAATAATGTAACAATAAATATATAGTGAAGAAATACACAGAAAAATGTGGGGGTTTCACCTTTTTGAAAGCATTTGTTGGGGATTTTTTTACTTTTTTACTTTTGAAAGTCAGCAACTTCCTAATACATTAAAATGTTCAAATCTTGACAATTTAAGTTTTTTAACTATTTTTTCTTGTACCAACAGTTAAAAAGTTGAGAGAAACATCCTAGAAAATTATGAGATTCAGAGTATGCTAGCCAGTTATAACAAATCCTTTGGTGCTATTTTTCTGAAAAGACATGCCAACTGGAATTGTCACTGCTAGAGCATCACGTTCAGTGTGCAGCTGGTAAGAATTCTGCTTCTGAATTTACCTCTTCTGTAACTTTCCCCATAGATTTTTTTGTCCAGTGAGTGCAGTACATTGTCCTTAATAGCAGCCATTACCTGGTGCTGAGGTGATGGTGCAGGAAACTTTGATCAACTCCAAATACAGTGAAACCCAAGATACAGATTTTTTTAATGACTCCAAGTGAATCATGAAAACCATTAAGATGAAACTTTCTGGAACTCAGGTCACTTTCAGGTTCTGTCTCTTAGTCTCACTCAGTTGAAGGACTGTCTCGTATGTGAACTATAATATAGAGGAGAGTGAGTTTGCCCTTGATTTTTGCCAAAAGGTGCCATCTAACCATTGTATTTTGCAATGTGACAGGAAAAAAAACCTGAGTACACATGCACGTTTCAGACACTTGTTACAATTTTCTACTCCTGTTTGGTAACTCTTGTTTGCTGTGCTCTTGAATTAAGTATTACTATAGATTCAATGATTGGCAACTGAAGTTTTCATGGTTCTTGATGGCAGTTCACTTCTTTCCTGTACTTTTTATTGTCCATGTATCACTTGAAAAACAAATATTCAGTCACCTTCTAGATTCTAGATGACCTGCTAGATGATATAGCCTGTGTAACAACGTGCCCAACCAGGTGCACTGAGCTGCTCTGTCTCATTCTTTTTTTTCTGAAATCATCCCACTGTAAACAAAGAATTTTATCTGACACAAGAAAATAAACAGAGCTAAACAAAAAAGAAAAGAACTGCCTGTTTCCTGGAGAGATTATATTGTTTTACATTCTGTATTGCCTGTTTAGAAAGCTCTGTATCTTTACCTCAACATGCAGTGAGATAATTGTCTGTAGCAATCCCTTTCAACAAGTGTGTACGTGTCGTCCTGGTGTGAAGGTGGTGTACACGGCCCTCTGATCACCATCTGCTGTCCTGTCGGGGTAGTGCAGGGCTGGCCAGCCCCCCGCCTCCCGCAGGAGCCGCCAAGCTGACCAACTTCATGGAGAGACGGTGCCTTCGAATACTTAGGGCTGGACTAAAATTTAAACTGATTTTGCATCCCCTATATAACCCTCATAAAGTTTAAACAGAAACTAGATTAAAAAATATTTCTGAGATAAAGACGACAAAGTATCTCAGTGAAATTGGCATCTTACGAAAATAAGTAGATTTGGGGTATAAGGTTGTTTTCAGGCTTATTTTGGCTCCTTTGGCACCGCGCCTTAGACATTACACAATTGTTTGCCTAGGGAAGGCTGGTATATGGAGATGGTAATTCTGGTAGTTTCAAACAAAAAAATCTGAAAAGTCAAGTTTGATAAATATATATGCAAGTTTGTATATCCTATGCCAATCCACGGCTGGGAATTCATGACTTTGAATGGACGTGAAAAATACAATTAGAAGCAGGAAGAATGAGGACATGGGGAAGAGAACATGTGGAAAAGAGGGGAAAAGAAGTAGTAATTAAAAAGGAGAGTAACAAAAAGGCAAAATAAGGCTCTCAGAAAGGACTGAAGGAACAAAGAGAAGGCAACGATGAGAGGAACAGAAGCTGTGCTTTTTTCAGCAGCAGCATTAGCAGACACCTGCATTGTAGCTAGAAATGAAAAAAATGGACCATGAATCTCAGTAGATGGCTCCAAGGGCAGAGAAAAACTACACTAACACACACACAAAAAAATTAAAATTGATTATGTGAACTGTGTAGTGAGACTTAATGTTTCCCTAAACCCAAACTGTGGTACCCCAGCAAGGTATTTAGGATAGAGCTCTAGGAAGGTTCCATTAAATTTTGTTTGCCACTCTAACACTAGGGTTATTAAGTTTATACACTACCTCAATTGTATCATATGGGCCACACCAATCTGGCTGTGGTCAACCAGCAGAAAATTACCTCGCTGGACAAGATTTTTTGCTGGCTTCATGGAGCAGTGTTAGGGGAAATAAGAGGGTTTGTTGTAATAGATATGCTTTGTGCCACAAATTAGACCATGAGTCACTCCAGACTCGAGCACAGGCTGTCATTAACATTCAGTGAGATGTCCACTGTCATTCCAGACCCTTCCCTCTACCTAGCAGAACTGAAACTCAAGGTGGAGTCCTTTGTATTTAATGTGTCTCCTGGGCTGCCTGACACCTTACAAATGTAGTAATCATATTTCATTTTTGGTGCCCTTTTGCATTTTATGAAGGACTATCATGATGTATGAAAAGGTCTGTAAAGGAAAAGTTCTCCAGAAATTTCTTGAAGGGGAATATCTCACTTGTTGCTCCATAGACAGGAGAAAAGACCGATCTTCCTGACTGTCAGGTTTTTTCAGCTGCCAGGGCCATTGACAAGTTTTGTGTCAATCTTTCCTACCTGTAGTCACCAGACGGCTGAACATAGTCTTCTTTGGCAAAGCTGCCCCACCACAGCTATGAAATTGCCCCTATTACTGAGTAATTTAGGACCTTCACAATAGTTGCAGAGAACATACACAACTACAAAGCTCAAATCTGATTTGGTTTTTGGATTTTTTTTCGTTGTAGAGAATGAGGATGTGAGCAAAAGGCTTATCTTGCATAAATCTGTAGGCCACAGCATGAAACTCAATTTGTAATGAATGTTTGGCATACAGTTTCAAGTGAGTATGAATTTTCATACAGTAGAATTTACAAAGTTGGCATTTTACATCTAAGGGTAACCAAATCTTTTTGTTAAATTTGACCTGTGCTAGGCTTTGCATAAAGGGTAGCTATCACTGCAGTACTTCACATCTCTTCATGTTCACTATATTGGTGCAAGATTACCTGAAGAATCATTCAAGGGCTTTGGGGGAGTTGTGTTGGTTATTGTTAGTAGTGTATTAAATTTATAAACCTTGATTTAAAATTGATAGGTAAAGTTGATGCTATTGATGTCAACAGGACCAGGATTTTAAATTTTAAATGTGGCAAATCAGAATTTGGAGAAATTGCTACCTTAATCCCAGGCACCTTTAGCCCACTGTTTGTCATCCTAATGCCCTTCTGTTTGATATTTACTTCTTTGGACATCGCTAACTCACTCCTTTTGCAAACCCATGTTAGCACTGATGTCATAAAGTAAGCAGAATGAATGTGTGAAATTGCTTGTAAAATTATCAAATGAAATGAATAGCAAATATGATGACTTTTTTTTTTAAGTTGAATAAGGAAACTGTCAGCAATGATGCACTCTCGTAATGCTTACTAGAGCTGAACAGTATATATATAAGTCTGTGCAAAAGAGGCAGCTAGGCAGATCTCAGGATCCTCAAGGCTTGCCATAGTTCCGGAAGAGAGAGTAGCAGCTCTTTCTGCAACTGCTACATATCACTTCAAAGTATAAAAAGGTAAGATTTATATGAACTACCAGTACAATTTGTTTGAGAAAGCTGAGTGCATTATCTGAATCGTATTGCCCAAACTATTGCAATAGCAGGATCTTTAAGCAAATTGGTGTTTTCTTCTGTGGTTATACTCATTGATGTTCGGAGTTAATGACATCGTCTTTTAAATCTTTTGATGTATTGAATTGGTTCAACAGAGAATGATCTGAAAAAGGGACATCAACTGTTTGAGTTGCAGAAGCAATTGAAAGAAGGAAGATTAATCATGAGAACATGAAAGACATGCATTGTAGTAAGAGTTTAAATGTGAGATACATAACTATTGATTTTCATATTTTTATGTCCTTTAGTATCTTCTCTAGAGATATTTAATGAACATGAGTTTAAAAATATACATTCCTTATAGATAACTGCCTAAATATGAATCAACAGGGATTAAATTAGCAGAGTGCAAACAAATTAAGTGGGTTTGTATAGACACTGATTTAAAACTGTCCAAGACAGATTGTCACTCCTTCCCCCTATAGATTGCCACTCCACTGCTCTACTTTTAGATTAGTTTGTCTGAAGCACCTATTATTTTCTTATCACTGTATGATCTGAAAAGGAAATTTTATAGCACAAAAGTAAAAAATAAACCCTTTCAATAGTTATTGTGATTATTGTACAAAATTTAATTTAGTCTTCCATCCTACTATGGATTTCCTTAGACTAGAATGGTTATATTTTACAGAACTTTCCACAAAGCATTATAGCATGGTAGGTATATTAGATGTAAAGTACATCCACCTGCAAACGTAATTTATTTATAATTAGAAATAATTGCTATTTGCAAACAGTTTCATGTCCATAGAAATCTATTTTATTCATCCATACATTTTCATATGAAAATATTCCCTTTTTTACTACTGTAACTCCATAATTTGTATTTTTAAACTGGAAATAGATACAAATCTGACTTTTGAAAGATTCTTTTTTGAAAACTCAATGAAACTAAGCTAGCTAAAATTGCCTATAGGTACAAAAGACATCTGCAGTAAAATACATTGGAAAAACTAGCAAAATCGAGTTTTTCAAGGAAATAATAATCAAATATGTTTCTGATCAATATTTGAGAGACATATTTGTTACATACTTTCTAGTGGTTCAAACTGAGATGTGTTCAGTTTTTCATCTCCAAAAATGAAAACATTTTCATTAGTCTAATATGCATAGGAACAAAAATTTTCTGTCTAAGATTAGCCTTAGTTTTCCTGCACCTTGACAAGAAGATTGCATGGGTTTTAGCAGTATCTACCGATGACCTAAATAACTTAGAGCAAATAAAACCTTTCTTCTGATTGGGAAAAGAATTGATTAGTAGGAATGAATTAAAATATTATTTTGCTGATCATATCTTTTTCTCTGCAAAACATGTTTCTGTTCCCAAGAATAAAATAACAATTTCTTCTTTAAAAACTGTAGTTTCTTAGCTTTTCAAAAACTGCTGTTGCTGGTTTGGGTTACCAATAGCAAGTACTAAATGTGAACAAACAAAACTGATTCTAAACTTTTCAAAGAACATATTTGACAGAAGTTTATTAGCTTTTGAAAATGCTATTTTATTAATAAGGATTCTCTTCCTTGAAAATTGTATTAATTTCAAAAAACTGCATTTACACATCTTTCTTTTTAGTAATCTCCCCAGATTTTGATTCTGAAAAATTTAGAAAGAAGCTAAACGTGCATTTAACTTCAAACATATTCTTAAGGCATAAAGTAGCTAGTGGGACTGTTCACATCTGAAAGCTCTATAGGACTGAGGCAAAAGACTTAGATCCAAGATACACTTAAATCACTGAAAATCTGTTTACTGACTACAATGAGCTTTGAATTTGTTTTTCAATAAGTTTTATGTAAAAGAATAGCTTTTGGTGTCTGATATTACTATGAGGAGGCTGGATTAATGCCTAAACTCTTTCTTTCATTCCACCTCAGTAACTTAGGTTTAGGTCTAATCTGAATCATGGTTTAACAAAGTTACAGGCAGCTGTGAACTATTTTTCTTTAGTTTTTCAGTTTAAGTAAAATTATACCAAACTGCTAGCATACCATTAAGCAAGGCAAATTTACCTATGTATGGTGCAATAGCCAGACTTTTTTTGGTGTCTAAGTTAACTCTTTTACAGCCACATCAGCTAGCATGGGGGTCGCTACGTTACACTCAAACTGTTTTTGTGACCACAGCAGAGGTGTCTCCCAAAGAAGGGGCATAGCTTTTGTTCCATTGTTGGAAGCCTACGAAATGTGAAATTATGCATTCTTTGGGATAAACATTGGATGTCAGTGTTGCACCACCAAATTACAGCTCCCAGTGAAACAGTGAAAACAGAGTTCAATACTATAGTCAGACTTATACTAGGACTGACTACATGGCCACTACGGTATTTGTTGCTCCTATAGCAGGATATGTGCAAGTGTAGGAGCCAGATCCCATATATCAGGACACTACAGAAGGCAGAAAAGAGTTTCCATACACACTGCTGGAAAAAAGCAACACTGGCAGTAGCTTCTGGTGGAGAGAGAGAAATTGACTCCACTGCTTAATAGTACAATCCACCAGAAAATCTTACATTCATCAATTTATTTCCCGGGTTTTGATTAAGATTTGATTAACATTTTTATTGCCTTAAATATTTTGACACTGACACTGAGGTATTCTAGTAAAATATTTATATTATTCATTAAGATTCTCTTAAAAATTGGGCCGCTCAGAGTACCAGAAGCAATACATTCTTCCTAACCATAGATAAAATGCCTGCCAATAGTCAAGATTTGCATCTCCAACTATAAGTTATTTTATAACACACCTAAGAAACAAATTTCATAAAAAATCTGCTCTGAAGCTGGGCAGACTACTAAGGCAGAGTAGAAGTCCTACAGCTCTAACGTTTTTGATGCAGGAGTTTACTTTTTCACAAATGTTCATATACGCCCCTG
>NW_009616985.1:42963-58242 GCF_000690535.1 Cariama cristata
CAGTGCAGAGTCAACTCTAAATCTCAAGACAGAGTAATCTGCACCTTCTCTACACGTCATTCCTTCATAACTTTCTTATGGCTTTCTCCAGGCCATAATATATTTAAATTCAGCCTATTGTGACAAGTCATTACAATAGAGAATAGATATGTTTTTACTCAGACTGCCTTATTTTATAAATCATTGAATTTCAATAAATAACTCCTCCAGTGGAGCTGGAGGAGTTCAGCATAGATTACATTTAGTGGGGAGGGTGTTTTTTGGCTGGGTCTTACTTTGCCACCTACCACTTTACTTCAATGCGCTCATCTTTCCTAACCCCCTTTGTTTTTCAGACTGTAACATAAACTTCCACAGGAAAGTGTCATGCATGGCAGAAGGGCTCTTTCAAATATACAAATACCAGTCCAAGTACATGATGAAATTATTTCCAGTGACATTTTGCTGATGCGAACTCATTGCAACTTCTGTTGCTTTACAGCAGATTAATATTCTGATCCACACTGATTTTAAAGTTAGAATGAATGAGTATTTACAATTCACCATTCAATGAATGAGCATTTAGCCACTGAATGAATGGCATATTCAATTTCTTTGTCAAGGTCAAAAGTACCTAACAAAATTTTAAATTCCTTTCCTTTTCTATATGTTGATTCCATAAATTCAAGTGATCCAAAATAATTTTAAAAAAACAATACATACTATTTGATTTTGTAAATACATTACCTCTCATTTCCTGTTTATGCAGAGCACTTTTGAGTCTATTAGTTATTAGCTGCTCATAGTCCCTTTTGCACAGGGTTTTCTGAGCCTAAAATGAATAGCATTTCTTTGTTCAACAGTTTGTCCTATAGGGGATCATGTGCCAACAGACTAATAATACTACATTAAATAATGAAAATTCTACCACACATAATCAGGGGATTAGAGAATGTCTTATTCCCATTGGTGACTATTCACTAGAAGTTATAACTGTGCTACTTGCATGAGTAAGCCAGTCACTAATGCAAGTAAGGGCATCACAGCTGTGGATCACCAAAACATTTGTACAGACTGTAACACTCTGGTTTACATTGAATAATCTTGCATTAAAGTCAGTGAGACCAGTCAAGTTATTACAGTGCGTGTGATGAAGATACATATAATAATGTGGCCATTTCTATTACATAGTTGAACCTAATAGAATGACCTGTAACAGTAAGAATTACATCTAGAATACAGTATTTTCTGCTTTGGTTTATTACCATTAATACGAAGTATATACTTCATATCTTGCATATATCATATAGCCCCATAACAGAAGCCATTAAGCTGAAATAAAGTATTATGTTAAAAGCGCAACAAGCAAAACTTGACATATCAAATCATGAATTGAACACAAGCCACTGTGTGGTTTGGTGGTTTTTTTCCTAAGCAGTCACACCTATTAATAAGTCATTATTAAGTCCAGAGGCCTACTGCTGCAATATCTGTTATAAAAAAAAAACAACAACAAAAAAAAAAAAAAACCACACTTTTAAAAGGAGGATGGAGGGTTAGAAGGAAAGAATGGGCAGCTGCTAATGTGACAGTATTCTTGAAAAAGATTTGCTTTTTTTTCTTCTCTAGTGAATGAGCTGGAAAAAAAAATAAAAGTCACACCAACACCCTAGTTTTGCAATAAAACAATATCATAGAAAAAGATCTAATGCTTTCCATCAGCAGAACACACAGCAAAGGAGATACAGACCTTTATCCCCATATTACAAAAGAAAGTGAGGATGCAGTTGCTCTCAGCTCACCTTGCATTCTAGAATAAAGACTAGAGCCTAAAGACTAGAACAGAGTCTACGTCTTTTGAATGCCTACCCAAGGCACTACAGTCTCTGTCCAGCCGACATGGACCCCATCCTCACAGGATCTGAATATTTTCAAGTTTAGATCAGCACTAGGGATGTCTCTTTTCAATGTAATTGATTCAGATGTATGTAAAGATGATTACATTTTTCTTCGTTGCCTTATTTCTGTTTTGACAGGCAATGAAAATGAAAAGTGTTTGTTTTGTTGCTGCGCTCCTTTTAATCTTAGTTCAAGACAGCTGGCAAAATCCTCTTCAGGATACAGAGGAGAAATCAAGGTAAATTCTTTAGATCAAACTTCTAGGAACACTGGGCCTGAACTTTATTTTCTTATAGTTTGAAGCAAAACATACTATAACTTCAAGACAGTTTTTTATATACTATTACACAGTACTTAATCTACCATTGGAATTGGCAAAAGTTTTTAATATTGCAAAGTATAGCACAGAAGTTTTTGGTATTACAAACAATAGCTGCCTTAGTTATCCAAGAAGACCTTGTAGTTGTGCAGTATCTAATCTGCTGTGCCAGCTAGTGATCAATATGTCACTTGCTTTCACTTTATGAGAGTATTTTTAAAAGAAAAGTCAACGTACCTGTAAAATGTACTATAACCATTGCCAATTAACAAGTTCTAAACTTTTTACAGATCTTTCAAAGCTTCCCAGTCTGAACCATTAGATGAATCTAGACAGCTGAATGAAGTGAAACGTCACTCACAAGGCACATTCACCAGTGATTACAGCAAGTACTTGGACACTAGACGAGCTCAGGACTTTGTGCAATGGTTAATGAGCACTAAAAGAAATGGGTAAGCATTTTGATCACATTGCTATAGATCTCCATATACAGAAACAGCCAAAAATCTAGCTGAATTCAGTTTCCTGATTTCAGCTTCCCATCACAGACCATGTATAATCCTCAAACAAGTAAAGTACTTAAGGAAAATGTATATATAATGTTAATATATTATTAGAAATGGGGAATAAGTGCAAACTCAGTCAAAAGGATTTGGACAAATCAAGTGTAGTGTCAGTATATTACCTGATAATGTCATCTAAAAAGACTATCTCAGCCTCTTTGGGACAGATTGTTTCAGTGAATGAATTAACTTCAATAGGAATAAGGTATGTAAATAAAATCTACAGGTCTGGGCCACTAGGCCTTAAGAAAACTTTCCTTCTATGGATACTCTTATCCTGAAGCTTCATTTGTGAAAAGGGAGCTAAGGTTTAAGTTCTGTTGACCACTGGATACTTTACCAGTATCACAAGTATACTGTTAAGGCATGAGTTGGCATGTTTTTTGAAAATATACTTTGATTAAACACAAGCTACCAAGCTGAGAGCAAGAATAATGTAAAAACATGTTAGTCTATGCACTGTGTTCTAGAGAAGATCTGTCCACAGAATCCAAAAATCTGCTATATTAATGCTTTTAAATCCCTGTGGAAGTCCTTAAAATATAAAGTAACAATTTCTAGATATTGTATTAATGTAAAATCACAAGCCTGAAATTATTTATAATATTCATCTGTCAGTCATGGTTGTTTATCATAATATTTAAATAATAACCAATGAAATCGTATCACCTTATGCATGCTCTGCAATGTACTGGTAATAATGATCTAATGATTGTGGAATTCCACTACAGCCAACAAGAACAGGAGGACAAAGAAAATGACCAATTCCCGGACCAGGTCTCAAGGTATTCTAGTTGCCACAACTTGTTACACAAAAACACTTTGAGCTCATTTTCTGTTAAACAAGGAAGAAAACAACTAGTATTCTTTACATTGTTATCATAATCCAAGAAATACCTATCAAAAGAAATGAACTCACACCTGCTTTTTACAAGGAAAGAGGAAATATCTCTATGTTATTTATTCTGGTACCTGTGTTCCATAGCTATGTGCTGTGGCTTCAAGGAATGCAACAGGATGATAACTGATTTCAGGAAAGGACATTGCAAGTAATAAAGGAGAGGAGAGACCAAGATAAAAAGAAAAACTTGGTATAGAAAAATGCTGAAGCAAAAAAAAAAAACCATTATGTTAAGGAAAAGAAAACCAGTGAGAAGACTAATGAAAGGAAAATGGCCAGGCACCAGTTTGCACAGAGCTGATAAAACACAACACAATGCGCAGCCCTAAGCACTCAGTGCCATGCTACCTAAACTGCCCATTACAGGAAAGGAAAACACAAGACCGGCTGGAGACCGGCTGTGTTTCTTGACAATGTTTTGGGGAGAAGGTTGGGGGGGTTGGAAATTTGAAAGAAATAAAACAAAAACCCAGTAAGTGTTTTTGCAAAACAGATTGGCATATCTATATTAATTCTTCCTTTTGTCAGAAGTTCCAAAGACAATACTCCAGATCACAAAGATCCTTTGGTTCAAAACACTGTCAGCATCAGTAACAAATCTGTAACAATGTTTCAGCTTCAATGACATAGCATATCTCAACAAAATTAACGTTTCATTAAAAATGTTCCAAACAACTCTAGTTAACATGCTGATGAAAAGTGCAGATGGTACTAAATTAGGAGGAATTGTGAGATCCCAATAAGATTAAAAATAATAGAAAGAGCTAGAGGCCCCGAAAATTGGGCAGAAATTAGAAGATTCTGAAATAGAAATGCTAGGGAACTTATTTGTGGAAAATATTCCATAATATGTCTACTTCCCAGTGTAGCTTGCCTTCCTACAGGCCAGTGTGACATAATTTTGTGCTGTGTCAGAGAATGAAGTACAATGAGGTGTAGGGACAGAGAAGGCAATTGTCTTTCTCTATTAAGCTGGAGGTGATCAGGCTTGAAATTGTTCCAGGATTATCACTTGGTCAGAATGATGACTAAAACAGTGTTCACAAAACAATTAAAAATGTAAATTCAAAAGGAATTAAGTCTGAACAGTTTGGCTATGAAAAAATGAAGACAAAGGGAGGAGGAGTGGCTTAAGGGAAATTTTTTGATGAACACGAGAGGTAACAAAAAGTATGTCTGTATAATACAATACAGTTTGTTGATCATAGCTAATTAATCTAGCAGAAGACCATTCCAATGCAGCTACAATTGCTTTCAGCACCTGATTTGATTTGTTCAGAACTAGTTCAGGCATCTCTGCACAAAACTGTATTGCATAGTACAGACAATGCCTTCAGAACTGAAAGACATCAAGAAAAAAAATATCAAGAGTAATTTGAGAAGCAAAAAAACCACCCTTCTCCCTAATAAGAAATGCTAGTCCGGTGGGTGGGAAATACAAATCAATAAAGGTTTAAAAAAAATTAAGTCCTTATGCAGTCTGTTCCTACAGTATTGCTCTTCTTTCAGCAATGCAATCTCCAAGCGTCACGCTGAATTCGAGAGACATGCTGAAGGCACCTATACCAGTGATATCACCTCTTATTTGGAAGGTCAAGCTGCCAAAGAGTTCATTGCTTGGTTAGTGAATGGACGAGGAAGAAGAGAGTAAGAATCCATCCATTCCTATTATTAAATTTTGCCTTGCTTTTGGGGTTAGAAATCAAGAAACCTTGATGTGTTTTTGATTGTTCTTGCTGTACTTCATGTTTTTCTTTTGTAATAGAAGATATTCTGTGGGTGTTAGACTACCACTCTACATTATTAAGTTCAAATATAGATTAAAACAAACCTGTTCAGTATGTTGTTACACTCTAAAAGGTCAAGCTATATTTAAGGTCAACATATCTAAAACTAAACCAGACCTTCGTCTACCTACCACCTTTCCCCCTTCACATAACATTGTTTACAGTCTCCTTAACTATCATTAAGATGATTCAAGTCAGTGTCATCTTAAATTACTTTCTCTTTTTTTCCCTTTCACAGTCAATCTTTTCCTCTGCAATATTTCCAAGATTAAATTTTTACCAATGTCATCAGCTGTACTCCATGTGCTGGTGATCATTCCCAGCAGTAACTGATGACTTCTTTTCCTCTTTCCATCTTTCCCTGCGCCACAAAGTCTCCCCAAGTTGCTGCTGCCAAAATAACTATAATTTCCTACAACCATGACTTATTTTCCTTTTTAAGACACTTCTACTTCTTTTGCTATCATTCACAGTTTCCTGGAGACAGTGCTCCACAGTTTTGACCTACCTATGTCTCTGATTTCTTTCATTAAGATCTTGTTCTCCACATACTCATCGCGGATTTCTCAAGCCTACTTGCTTCATGTACTCACTCATGACTTTACCCCTTTTTTCATGACAGTCTTACACTTAGAATGGCATTATCTTCAATCTCCTGCAAGCATGTTCTATCTCATCTATTTCCAGCCCTGCATGGTTAGGAGCTACACCATGCATATATCGCTCCCCATTTTTTAACTGTTCTGTACTTATTTGTGCCTTTAGACTGTAAGCTCTTCGGGGCAGGGATTTCAGTTCATCCTCTGATTATATATTCTACTAGCTGTGAAGTATTATGTAAGTCTCTCACACTATATAAAAATAATAAATAATAATAATAAAAAAATACAATCTGTAAGACAAGATTGTGTGTTGTAGTCAAGGAAGACTAAATAAGTAAAAGTAAATTTTGCAAATAATGATGATTTCCTGAAAAATCAGACTTAAATAAATGAGGTCAGCTATATAGAGAAGGGAAAGAATGGTGCCACTTCATAGTGATGCTCTAGATTTGCAGTTGTTTTTTCTGTCATATTTTATTTTAATGAGCAGAAATAGGGTATTTCAGTATCTGTAAGACAGAAATACAACCTAGCTGTGATGAACTGAGCTTAGAAACCTAGATGGACAATTAAATGTAGACCACCCTTCTGCTTTCCAATATTTAGTATTATCTGCAGTCAAACTTGTATATAGCCTTCCCTGAAATTATTGCATGAAAAGAATTAGCCTGCCTGTCGTTGATGCCAGAGCACAATGTGCTTCAGCATCAGGCCACCTTAATGGAACCTATTAAAATCTTCCTATATTCAAAGGGATGAAACAAGAGGGGAAAGTTTTCTAAATCAGGCTCTTAGCATAATGGGTTTACAGCGGTCAAAAAAGGATAGAGTAAGAATCAGGATCTGATTCCAAATATAAAATGCTATTGTACAGCAAAAAAAGCGCATAGATTTTATACAGGTGTTGTAACTGAGTTATTTTACCCCTCAAAAAAGTTGCTGCTCTTAATGTCTAAATGCTTATGCAATATAATTGTAAGTATATAACTAGGATTTAAGTCCAATTAAAACAGAATAAAATGTATGAAAATTTGACTATAATGTTTTAGTAGTGATATTTCTTAAATAACAATTTTTAGTAAATCTACTGTGAGTTTTTTTGATGCCTAGTCTACTTGGCATAGACATTGCAGACTGAGATATAGCTTTGCATGTATGGCTTTTTCAAAAATTCTAGAGAGGAATTTAGACTCACCAGAAGGAACAACCCTTATCTGGTAAAGGCAGACTTCCATGCCTTATTCTGTTGTGAAAATAATGACTCTAAAGATGTTCTGATATACATCGCGCTATACTGAGCCATAACATCAGGCTCAACCCTTAATTCCTTAAAATCACAGGAAATGTGCAGTATATTAGAATCCTGTAATGAGGCCCTTTTAAACAGTTTGTTTATTTTCATCTGCAAATTGTTTTATAATTTCTTCCCTTTGAAGTTTCCCAGAAAAAGCTCTTGTGGCCGAAGAAATGGGCCGAAGACATGCAGATGGCACTTTCACGAGTGATATCAACAAAGTCCTTGATGACATGGCTGCCAAAGAGTTCCTAAAATGGCTGATTAACACAAAAGTTACCCAAAGGTGCCTGAATTTTGATTGTGTTGTCCTTAATTTACTGGGGTTTTAAATGTATTTGTCACACATAGGGAAAATACTGCTAGTTTTTCTCTTAACTAGTGACATATCTGTAACTGTGTTACAAACTTTGTTACAGACAGTGTTGAACAAGGATAAGACACTAAACAGAACTCATTCCAAATATAATTTGCATTTTGCATCAATGGTGAATCTATTTAATAGTTTCCTATTTAACTTGAGGGGAGTTTTGCCACTGAATGTTACCAGAATTAAGGACATATTAAATTACTGAAACATAAAACTCTCCTTTGCATAGGCATTATAAAATCAGCAATATTTATTCGCAAAATTACACCAAATTTATTATTCTTTAAAGACCATGATATAAAACACTGCCTTAAATTGTGGTTTGTCATTAAGGAATAGGGTACTGTAATCTGAGTTCCTGATAGCTCACTATTTAAGAACTCTGCTTTAGTTTTCCTGCATATAGACAAATGCTGTTGGTAAAGCAACATTTTCTATGTGAGTTCTGTGAACGGGTTAATATTTAAGAATTATTTGTTAACATTAACAAAGAGTTTCAGAAATAATACAATGCCAAGTCAAGGCATATGTGAGTAGCCAGGCTTTTCAAAATGTTGCATGTCCACTCTGTAAAAATTAATTACTTTTAGTCTTTGGACTACTGAAGCACCGAAAATGACTAGTTGATCTTGGAAATCTGAAACAACCAATACTATCTCAAGAAATTTAGATGCTGTAATTAAAATATAGTTTTTATTAACATTTTAATATTTTTGTGTTTGTTTGTAGTTCAGCATTGAGACAAACAATTTAGGAAAATAATCTATTAGAAACTATTAAAAAGCTTTTCCTTTAGGAGTAATTGTTTTCAATCTGTTATTGGAGAGAGGCATTGAGAGGTCTGTGGAACTAACATCTGCTAACTCTTAAACAGAAAAAATATGTTCCACACATATTTCATAAATATTGGGAGATTTCTAATATGTCCTAATTGCTGCTGCTTTTTTTTCCAGGGACCTTTTGGGAGAATATCAGTAAAAATGCAGAATAAAAATGGGATAAATGAAGATCTTCATTGCATCAACTGCCAGTTATTAAGAGATTCTGAAATCTGTATTCTGTCATTTACATTAGGTGTAACAAAGCTTGTCACCTTGCATGCCAGGAAATAATTGTACTATAGTTTAGTGTTGCCAAAGGTTTATATATGGAAAACCTATTGTCTAAGGGATGGTTATCTTAACAGCTCTAAGACTATGAAAGTTCCATATCTTCATATTTTCCATTTATTAGGACTGAAGTAACTCCATTTATATTTAATGATAAAATTATTTTTCTAAAAGGTTGACTTCTACACAAAAAGGATTCAATCACCAATTATATGTGTTACTTGTACGGGGCTGGCAGTTACAAATGCCTGAGAAGTGAATATCCCTCTTAAAACCTTTGTTATAAAAAGGCTAAGCTTTAAGGATATTAAATGATAGCCTTAAATAAATTTTTTCAAGCTTCTTTTCTGTTGATTTTTCATGCGTATATCCCTTGTGCCTCTTTGCACCCTTTTTCATTTTATTCTAATATTTTAGTGTCACTGAGATCTTGGAACTGGTTTGTTTGGAATGATAAAACAAAACCAACACTTTGTTTTGTCACATTTTTTCCATAACGATTCTTAGAAAAGAGCTGTGTGAACTTTGAGTTATCTTTAGTTGAAAAAGAAATCGTGTAAGATTAAGCTAGAGTGGGAAACAAGACTGAACAGACAAGTGTTCTTCATTAGCATAAATTCTGGTTTCTCAGCAAAAGCAGGAGTATAGCTTTGAAAAATATTAAGTGCAATATACTCCATTAGTAGTGGAAACTGCCACATAATTTCTTCACATTTTATAAGATTGCCAAGTAAAGCCAACTCAAATGGCCCTGGGGTCACTCTAATCTGTGCTATATTCTTTCCTTGCTTCTTCCTCTGAGAACTGCTTTGTCCATCTTCTCTTGCATTTAGTAACGTTGTACTGTAACTTATAAGCACAACTGTCCTTTCAGTAACCTGTGCCTTCTCCATTATGGGGACAGAACATTTTGCTTGCAGATCTCAGTGTTTCTACCACTCCAAACTATTATACTCTCAGCTGGCCAGGGCATGTTTTTGTAGGTATGGTAGTAGCTGCAACACTCAAATAGCCACAGGTGCTTTACGCATCTCGTACTTCTGATGACTACCCAAACCCCCTTTTCACCCCTTGATATAATACCAATACTCCAGGTAGCTATATTAAAATGTCCTAAAGGGCAAGTGATTTAAGAGAAAGCCAATGGGCTTAGCAAGTACCTAGTAGAAGTTGATGTGAAGCAGCAGCATTGTTGAATTAGAATTAGCACCCATAATTTTGCTAGGAATAACTAGTATTGTTTTGTGTCACATTTGGTTTTTAAAGGCATCTGAAACTTTCATTGACAGTGTAGAATTTTGGAAAAAATAAGATCAGATTGTCCTCCCAAAGTGCTACAGGAATCAATATTCTGGAATTTCAGATCAGGACTGATCATACCCAATTTGGCATCTGGAACAGCTTCTTGACAGCAACAGCAAGCTGTTCTAACATCTCAACTTTAAACAATTAAAACTCAATAGAACTTCACACTAAAAAAAATCATAGCATGCAAAATAGCAATGGAGATTAAAAAGGGGGGGAAAAAAGAATGTATACGTATTTGTTGTTTATTTAATCCCATTTGTACACAGTGGTTTGGTTCCAAGTGCTTCTGGAACCGAAAAAGATTCAGTTATACACAGTTGGATCCATATGGTCCAGGCTGAAATGGTACAAACAGTTAACTCTTTTATTTCCATAGGTTGAGCAATTGTCTTTAAAATGTTTTATTCCACTATGTCCAGGATGTTTAGTGCTCTGAAGGACAGGATTCCTGAGTTACAAATCCATTTTTCTGTGGTATCTGTCACCAGTGTATTTGAGCACCTCCTGATGGTGGCTTTGTCAGCTATGAAAAATACTGTTTTCCCACATTTTTACAAATAGTATGCTTTTAGGAACAGAGAGGTAAAAATTATTTTCTCAAAGTCATGCAGCTTGTCTGGAACACAGCAAAAATATTTAACTTCCAATTTTCTAAGTCCCAATCTAGAGCATGAATCAAAAGACACCCTTTCTTCAGAAGTGAGATGAAGTTGAGAATGTTCCAGAAGTTCCAAACACATGTTTTAGCTCAACAGGACTAGGACTTCTATATCCTGAAATCACAGAGCAAGTCCATATGGGATCAAAAATAAGGTATGTGCTGGATGTTTCTCATACATGCTACATGAAATTCAGCGAATGGTACAAACATAGGGAGAAGTAAGTAGGAGTCACTTCTTCTTTTAAAAGTGTCTTTACTAGACAATAGCTACCCATGTCTACAGGCTGAAAGAGGGCAGAATAGCTGCAGCATTCAAGCCCAGAGAGAATTGCTATTTATGTTTCAATTTTAATTTTGTACTTTAGTAAGGGAGAGAGGTAATTCTAGGCCTTACACGCTGTCAGTGGCACACTGGTAGAGAAGTTTAGGAACAGAATGGCATGAAGATTCTTTCCTTTTAAATAACAGATGGTTTTCAAAGTCTTCAGGCAATGGAGCAACAGCTCTCAGTTATTATGCTGATTGCATTGCCTGTGGTGCTGCTGCTTGTATGAGGGGGCTTCAGTTTGCTGTAGGCCAATAAAGGAAGGGAAGTGGGACTGCTTAAGGGAACCATGCTCAGGAGCATGTTTCAGCATTACCTACAGGGCTTCATCCTCATCTGCTTTCAGAAACATTAATCTTCCTTCTACTCAAGGTACCCAAACTGTGTATAGCTTATTAAAAGCACGTGCTCTGATGTATATGAGGGCTCTTGACTGGCATGCTATAAAAGATGTCACTGTTGCAATGCCCCTCTGTGCCTGATGTGAGTTTTAAGTCTACAAGAGAGTTAGGGTATGGGTCCCATCTTATTTGAAATACATTGTAAATGCATCCTAGATGCAATTTATGGTGAAAAAGCTTAAGTATTTATTTTGTTTTCATTCACTCCATGCTGACTTCTTCACTCTACTAGAAAACTGAACCTTACACCTTCTTAAAGTTGTATAAAAACAGTACCACTGGCCCAGATGTTTTGACTGTATTGTGTATGTGCACCTTCTACAATTCCATATTCCATGAACTCATGTGTATCTACAGTCCTCTGTGTATCTGCACGTGTGCTGCCTAGAACTTCCAGGTGGCCTTACATTAAGAAGTGTTCCTAATATTATCTCCTTTATTAACTGTATTTTATATGCCGTGTGCGCAGTAGCCTTCCTCTTCCACCCTATTTACTAAGTATCTCGAAAAATAAGCATATTCAAGCAAAGCAAGACAACTAATTGCAATTAATACAATAAAAATTAACAGGAACCTAAGATACTCTAACCATTTCACTGTGCTCTGAGGACACATGGCAAGAATTTTCAGTTGCCAGGAAATTAATTTTATAAAGAAAAATAAACTTGAAAGAACTGAATGACAGCTGCTACTAGCCACATCGGAATGGTTGTCCCAATGACATAACCACAGAAAACAGGTTTTTTTTCTCATTTGCTTTCTTGATTTACAGTTAACACTCTCTTCACAATCCTTTCAAACAGAACCAGTGTAATGATGAATTATGAAACCGTCCTCATGCCATTTCAGCCTCAAAATGCAAAGAAACAAAAAGAAATTATTTCTGAAAAATCAGACTTTTTAATATATTTGGTATCAAAAGACACAGTCAAATAGAACTTGAACACTCCTCAGTGCTAATAGCACTTCTGGTTTCTCTTCCTCACAGCACATTTGAAGTGAGTCACTGAATCAGTATAAAACTTTCTCCAGCAGATATTTTGTCTCCCATAGCCACACATTGAGACATCTGGAACACATTGTTGCACCTGTAGACTGTATACACTTTAGTCGCAAACAATAATATTTTTGTTCTGCAGAGAGCTTATGTTTTCCATTTTTCCTGTTTGACTTCTCCAAGTATTTCTGGAGGAAAGACTCAAATATATAAACAGATTTATAACAAATTCTTGAGTTTCACTGAGGCTAGAAGTCTGAAGGAGACATCATATCTGGCAGGTTCACCAAGTGTTTGGGAAAGCCAGCCTTCAGGCTGAAAGCTGTATTTCGGTTCTTTCTAGTAAGTAGCTCTTCTTAATCATACAACTGCTTTATGAATACTTTTGTGCTCAGCATACAATATGATGAACAGCCACGGTTTCTCAAATTTTATTGTGTAGCAGCCACTGCTAGATAACCATTTCTTTAATCTCTTGGCATCATATTAATACGTATCTGATTGCAAAAGAACGCCATGGTATGAAGTGATTTGAAATATTTAGCTAGAGCAACTTTTTAAGTCTCAAGCTATCATAAAAGACAATCTAACAGAGCACCGGAAGTACAAACATTGCAATAATTTTTGTGACCACGGGTATTTTGATCAGACAGGAGGAACTTGAGGTTTTTTCAAGGCATAGAGAATCACTGCTAGGAACTATTGCAACTAAATGGAAAATGTATTCTGCTATATTGACTCTTACTGGATCACTCAGGTGGTTCTGAGTACAGAAATCAGGTCCCATAAGCCTCTCTGTCATGACCAGAGTCAGAAGCACTGCAGATTATTAGACATTTTGATCTGGATACAGCAATCCAGATTTCCAAGGTACTTAAAATTGTGTACCCAGTGAAACTAGCAGAAGCATATGCTTTGTCAGCATAGGTCTCTTTTTCTTCTTAGAATTAACCACTGAGAACCATTGAAACTTTGCAGATAATCTCTGAAAACATTAAATTGCAACTTGGCTATGAAAAGCTTGGTAACATTCAACTACATTTTATCACAAGACTGAGATTATAATTTGACTGGACTATACTTTGAAACACAGTGGTGATCATTACTTAAACGTTTCGAAAACAAAGCACAGGTTGGCTGTATTATATACATGTTGTGATTCCTACTCACTGGGAAAAGGAAAATTCACCCCGGGGCAGGGGGTGGTGTCTGTTTTGTTTTTCTTTTTTGTTGTTGTTGGTAAAATGAACGAGTGCACAGTATACCAGATAGATATTTAAGTGGGACTGTAAGACATTCTGAAACGCTAGTCATGCATCTCACAGCGTACATGGGATACAAGTTTGAAAACTAATGTAAAAGACTCCCATATCACTGTGATTTTACTTTATAAAAGTGGACTTATCTATACACAGAAATCAGTGTTAAGCAAGCTGTGAATTTGTAGCACGTTAGATCCTCCATTATAAATTTACACTGAGCTGCAGGGAACTACTGTCAGGGCACATTAATGCTCTTCCTAAGGGAAACTGATATAGCTAGCACAGTGTATATTCATGACTAGCAATAACCACTGCCTTCAAGGAGAATGGTGAGCGGAGCATAAATTTATATCTCGATGAAGTCTATTGCCTTCCATATAGACAAACCCTTCACGTTTGTAAATACTTTGAGTTACTCTAAAGGAGATATATCTACCATAAAAAGTTACTAACCCACTTCCAGATACAGATTGCTTAAGAAACAGCAGCAAAATACTAAATGCTGTGGTCAATCTGCAGAAGTGGAATGAAGGAATGAGAAGCACAACTTTAATGAAAGCTCTGACAGGTATTTTGAAGGCAAGACTAAGAACATTTGCTATCTCCCTTGGCTTCAAGTCTCTTCCTCTTGCTTTAGCAGATCACATACTTTTTCTGTTCCATTTTTCAAGTTGTAAAATACCTACATCTCTCTCTGATAACTGCTAGTGTTCTGCAAATAGAGGGGAAAAAAGCTAAGATGGACCAAACCAAAAGCACAAACGACACCACTCAATAATTACTTTTTTGAGGCTAGAATTCTTCTCATAAAATAATTCCAGAAACTCTCCCAGCTTTCTAACTACTTGATGATGCTGAGCTTTTTAAACAATCAAATGCTTTATGGTTTTGATTTACAGGTTATTTTCAGTCTTTTCCATCATTTAGTCCTACTATCTCAACACATACTCAAAATTCTCAGTGGAAATGGAATTGTCTGATGTGATAAACCAGGGTCATCTTCAGAGCTAAATTTTAAACTTTTATCCTATACTTCCATTTTCTAGTCTTAATTTAAAATTCCATCTCGCACACTTACATGCCCATCTCTCTTTTATGCCGAGAACCAGTGCCACAGAAATAAATACAAGCCCTTCCTGCAATTTTGTCAGTCTTTCCATGACTTGATTGCCAGGGAATAAAGTTCAAAGAGCAGAAACTTTACAAGAAATGTTGGTGTTGTCAAACCATTAGGAGCTTTGCCCTTAGCGTTTGAAGGCATTTCACTTCTGGGACCTCTGTGTGGCCGTTATCTGACTTCCTACAGAGATCCTCTCAGCGCCAAAGGCCCCTCCTCTTTAACATACAGCCATGTCACCGCGCTCAAAGTGTCTGCACTGAAGGAGGAACCGCAGCAGCGCAAAAAACAACAGGCGGAGCTGCAAAGCCCGCAAGAAAACCGAGATCTTCCACAACCCCCCAGTGCCTGGCGCTGCTCCCGTCCAGCAAACGGCACCGGCACC
>NW_009616986.1:0-25579 GCF_000690535.1 Cariama cristata
CCTTAGCTCCTTTGGAGTACTCCACTGGTACTCCCCCATTGGCTTCTATCGTCTCGGGAGGCTTTGACTCCTCTCCGTGAGACTTCAGTTGTGCTCCCATGTGGCCAACACATCTCAGGGCCACCAGCTGCGGGCCCTTACTAGCTCCCTGCCCCTCTATCCACAGTGTTTCATCCTGCAGCTTGTCACAAGCGAGCCTAGTTTTGTCCCCCTCCCCCTTCATTTCTAGTTTAAAGCCCTGTCAATGAGCCCCACAAGCTCCTGAGCAAAGACCCTCTTCCCTCTTTGAGAAAGGTGGATCCCATCTGATGCCAGCAGACCTGGCGCCGTGTAGGTCACCCCATTGTGGAAAAACCCAAAGTTGTGGCAGTGACACCAGCCACGGAGCCACGTATTGATAGACTGGATCCACCTGTTTCTTCTAACGTCACTGCCCACCACTGGAAGGAGAGAGGAAAAGATAACCTGCACTCCAGCTTCCCTTACCAACCTTCCCAGGGCCTTGAAGTCACTTTTGATAACAGCTGTTGGTTGCATACTGACTTGTTCACCAACAAAATACATAACCCTTGGTGTCTCTTGCAAGGTCACTGCTCGAGTTCAAGGTCAGAATTGTCCTTGGTTCCTCCTTGATTGGGGGACAGAAGCACTGAAAGCCCAGCTGGGCTCTGAGCTTAGCAGGAAACTACAGGCAATGCCACAGCAGGTCAAGCCTAGGGCTGGAGTCCAGTGAATACTAGACTGCAGAAGTCAATCCAGCTGTGTTCAAGCAAAGTTTATGGCAGGCTCATGGCTTTTTTGGAGTCCATCTCCAAACACAGCCTGCCAGTCAGAAATTCCTGGTCACACCATCTGGATTCTGCCAGCGGACAAGAAATGAAGGTTGCCCTTTGAGATGTGGCAAGGGGAAGGAAAGGATGCTCTGGCAAGGGTCTCACCTTCTGCAGATGCCAGTGAATGAGTTCCCAAACACTTCTGCTCGCTCCACCTCCAAAGGATGGCAGAAGAGTTTCCCCAAGTAGCTGGCTGGTGTTCCTATGTGAGCCTTTCCTTGCTGCCCGCCTGGATGCTTTCTTCGGTGTTAATTGGAGAATGTTTCTCACTTCCCATGCAACATGTTGCCCTTCATGGGAAAACACCTGCTGAAAAAAAAAATGCCCTTTGAGTCGCTAGTGAAGCTATCCCAATGCATTGCATAGCCGTGTATGACTATCACTGCAACACACGCCCTGGGTAATTTTCCAGGGTAAGAAGTGCTGCCACAGTTTCACATTTTCTCTTCACATTTTCCTGTTCTGTGCAGTACCCAACAGAGTACATACGTATTTGCTATTGTGTTTCTTTTGTGCTGTCATGGACATTTCCAGTCTGTCATCCAAGAGCACAGGACCAGACACGCACAGCGCAGTTCTCCTTTTTCTGCCGTATAAATCGCAGTCATCACCTGAAACACTCTGTCATCGCTCAGAAAGGGGACACCGAGTTGCTCACCTAGGTTACTCCACTCCCAAACCAAGGCTGGAAAGGGTCCATCAGAGATGTTGCTGCTGCTCTGCATGTTAACGTGTTTCTGCCTCAGGCTGGAAAGGAAATAATCATTTACCTCAAACCTCCAGACAGATGTAGAGCACCAGGGCCAGATTTAGCTGCAGTAGCTATGGCTTTCCCTGGTCTCTGGCAAATGTATAGCTGGTTCCTACGGCTGCAGCCTGGCTTGGGGTATGTTTGAGGAGAACTCTGCAGGAGAGGGCACTGAAGGGGTGAGGAATAGCAAGTCATCTGAGACCACAGCAGCCACGTGGGGGAAATTTGTGCTGGAGCCTAATGAGGGAGAACATTCGCTCCTCGTATTTTCCCCTGCAGATGAGATCCTTAGAGAGGACTGTGTGGTTCTCCGCTTTCCCTCAATGGCTTTCTGTCAGTGAAACATCTGTTAGTGTCTGGAGAGGCTTCCTCACGGTGCAGGTCTGTGGTAGAAGCTGAGGCATGGAGCCATTTCCCAAAAAATTCAGCTCCCATCATTGCATTTCTCTAAGATGAATCTACATGGCTGTGTGGATAACCCTGAACACATGAATCAACACCAACAAACGCACCAGTGGCTGCCCACATCTGCAGAGACCTGAAACACTGGCACCACGAGCTGTGAACTGCCCCTGTGATATGAAGATGACGAAGAGGTCCTTCTTTGCACAGGTCCACCTTGCCCATGCAGGATCTGTGGGAGGACACACTGGTGAGCAGGGACAATTATACCTCTTTCACCTCAGCCAGGTATTCCTAATGGGATCAATAGGACTACCATGAGTCTTGCCTCCGGAGGACCTAGCCCATAGTGCTCTGTCAACTGTCCCCAAATGTTGATTGCTGAAAATGTTTTTGGAAGCCAGACTTCAGCTCCAAAATCACTTTGGCGGTTTTTAAAATGGCATCTTCCCTCTATCCTAGTGGTTTAGAGGGGCTGTTATCCCAACGGGGCACACCGTCGCTCTGCCAAGGTGCTTGAACAATGAACAACCAAATTCTGGGAATATCGAAGGTCACTTTGAGTAAGTCTGCTGTAGCATCTGTCTCTGGTCTCTCCTGTTATTACCTTAGTTCTCTGCCATGCTGCTTTTCACAGCATAGAGCAAATCATGAAACACATAAACCACAAGGATGTTTGGAAGTTTGCCATTGACTTCCCATGACCAGTCAAACCCCAGACAAGGAAGGGAACCTCATTTTCCACTTCCCAACCCTCCATCACAAATCTGCACACCTCCTAACGGCCTGCATTCAACCAGAGCCTCCCATCAGCTCCTGAAGGAAGGCAGCAGCTGTCAGAGCACTCAGGGTTGCTGTGTTCAATCGTAACATCAGAAAAATGCATAAAATAATGAAAGCAAACTGCAAAGTCCTCACCGTTGTCTGAAAAAGAAAGGCTCCTGTCACGGAAAGCCTTGCTCTCCACGAGCATTTCTGTACTCGATTTTCTGCTTGACAATTTATTCCGAGTATCAAAGGCTCAAGTCTCTCCTGATAATTCCTTCTGGTCAGGGAATAAGCATCTGCTCTCTCTGATTGCGGGTCGCTTCTCTCATGCAAAGCTTGATGGAGACATGCATGTCAAGGTCAGAAATGAGGCAGAGCTTGTATTGTTCACCTAAAAAAAACCCCACCAAGCAGCAGAAAAAGAGATAACAACATGCCTTTTGAAATGGACACGGGTAATATGCCTTTTGTTGTGAGTAATGATGATGTAAATGAGCTTGTATTGTTCACCTAAAAAAAAACCCACCAAGCAGCAGAAAAAGAGATAATAACATGCCTTTGAAATGGACACAAGTAATACGCCTTTTGTTGTGAGTAATGATGATGTAAAGAAGAGTCAACTGTAGCGTTCTAATGCATTAATTGCTCATTAGTTGTTAGGTTTATATATTTTTGCTGGAAAAGGATGGAGATACTTGGATGGAAAGTGACCTATTTGAAAGGGCGGGAAGATTAAAGGTTTAGAAAGAAGACGGTGAACACAGTGTGATCAGAGCATAAAAACAGAGCGTTCCAATCAAAATAAAGCACCCAATTATCAACAAGCCCTAAGGAGACCGGTGATCGAGAACAGCTTTGGTGAACACAGTGTGATCGGAGCATAAAAACAGAGCGTTCCAACCAAAATAAAGCACCCAATCATCAACAAGACCTAAGGAGACCGGTGATCGAGAACAGCTTCGCGCAAACATCAGCTGCCTTCAAAATGCTTGGAGGTGACATGGCTGCGAAGTGTTTTGGCCCCTGAGTCTGTAAAACCCTGGGGTCTGCCAGTTTATTCATCTGCTGCTTGCAAGACCGTAAAAAGAAACTTGAAGAACCATCACCTGCCTTGCAAATGATCCGGTCCCGATGAGTTTGGTAGGTGGAGCCTGTTCTTTCCTGCTTTTGGGCTTTCACCTCTGCAAGTTGTTCCACAGTCATTTCCAATGACAAGCATTCCCCCCCCCTGAAAAAGCACATGCCAGGCTTTCCGTGTCAAATCGGCGACAAAGCTCTCAGGGAAACAATTTCCTCCGTGACATTTGTAAAGAGAAATTCTGCCCAGAAGGAAGCGCTGGCAGGGTGAGCTCCTGCACGGCCCCAGATGCAATGAGCCGTTTAAATTGCTTGATGCAGCGGGCAGGCCCATCACAACCATGCTAGAAGCGGGGGGAAAAGGCATTTCTGAAATACTTATATTTTTTTAAATACACTTTCCTTTTTTTTTTTTTTTTGTGCCTCGCACGAAACAATGTCTCTGATGGACTCCAAACAGAGCATGGGCTGAACTCCATCCTCTTTCATCTGGACCCTGGAGGCGTTCTCACCCCCGCTCCCTCCACCTCCACACCCGATGTCCTTGCCAAGCGCATTGGGAAGAAGCTCCGATCTGGAGCACAACAGCATACACCCTGAAGCTAGCTAGCTAGCTTGAGAGAACACCGACGAGCTGCCTAAGTGCTTCCCTTTCATTCCTGCCCAAGATCCGAGGCTTCCTGTCCCAGCCAAGTGGAGACTCAAGAGGCAGAAGAGGATCTCCATGGGTCTTTCCCATGCTGGCGATCCCCGTGCATCCCCTGAACCACGAGTGTCTGGGATGGCAAAGTAAGCAAGCCACAGTCTGCACATCTGAGCAAGCCAGCAGAAATAACGTGGCCTGTGGGAATAAATTGCCTCACCCCAAGGGTTGACCACACATGTTCTGGTGTTACCCCAACACCCGCTCCAGCTGCAAGCCCAGACTTGCTTTGGTTAACAGGCTGTGAGCAGGCCTGTCTGCCACCCACGAGGGCCCATTGGTATTAGATCACACTTTGTGATCTTCAACAGCGTGAAACTAAGATCGCGCATTGCCTGTGCCATCCAGTTTATGACCTAATGATGCAAGACAGAAAGTACTGCAAAGGGAATTTAAAGCACATAAAGTCCTGAGGCTCTCCTGAGCCAAATCTACATAGCTCATCCTTGGAAAGACTACAGAAGGAAACTCCTTGTGTTGAGCCATGAGATGCGGCAGATCGTATGCCTAGCTGCCAGGGATAATTTAATGAGCATCAGCAGAGCACAGACCTGCTCTTGCGTAGCCACTGACCACCTCCATAGTATTGTTCATGAGAACTGCAACACTGCAGTTTTTGGTCGAATCAAGGAACAGAAAACAAGGGAAGGTAAAATGTGCATTCCTTGGAGAACTTTGTCTGCACTTTATCAGCTGATGATCAAGTTTGGCTCTCTCTCTTAAATAAATACTCAGTCCGTTGATGCTTTTAGTCCTCAAACTGTCTTAAGGGCAAAGCAAACAATGGCTTGCGAAAGTCGGTCCTCCATATGGAACAGCAAGTCCTAGCCAGGAGGACACTTGCTTGTCTTTCAAACACACTTCTGGCATTAGCCAGCAGTGATTTCTGAGACGGATGGCACACTGGACGTGCACAGGCCGTGTACACCGTGGGTTGTGGCAACTGTTAGCGGACACCATGTCCTGGAGGCTGCGGTTGCAGAGGTGAGAAAGGAGAAAATTCCTTGTCGGATTGTGTCCTTCCAGCTTTGGGGCAGCAGCTAGCTGGGGTGGCAAGTAATACATTCACTCCAGTCAAACAGCCAGTACGGATAAAATATTAGATATACGTCTGGCTACAGTTGATGCCATGCATTTTTAAGCAAAGCAACACGTGTCACCATGCAGCAGGATGGTACACGCTCCTGGGAAGATGCTGCCCTGCATCCACAGCCCACTGCAGCTGTCGGGGTGGTCCCAGGAAGCAGCGGGGACCCTGGAGCATCGCCAGGCTGCAGAGCTGCTGCCGCCACCGCTTGTCCCAGGGGTCATATCTTCTGCCACTTTCATCTCCCTCTGACCTTTGCTGTTACAGCTGGGAAAGTTGATCCTATCGATTTTATGAGGATTATGATTTTCTGTAGATTGCTCAGAAACCTGCTAATTGTGCACACAGCTATTTATAGCATCTGAGAGTGAGAGTCAGAAATTTTTGACGGCGTGAAAGGTTATCTGCACACACAACCGCAGAGCTGACACTTCTGTATTTTCTCTTAACTGATGGTAGGAGACATTTCAAAGTGGACATTTTCTATCTGGTTTGAAAGGTCTCTGAAATTTTCCACCTTCTTTCAAAAGAAAGGACCTCATTTTCTGCTGACCTTTTGAAATTTCTTATCGGGGAAAAAGCTGTGTGTTTGGGGGCGGGGGTGGGGGGGACCTGAACAATAATTTGGGGTCAGACCTGCTCCTGGACAGGGTTCAAGACACTGTGTGTTTGGTCTCTCCCCTCTTCATGAGCAGCTAGAGAAAGGTGTCAAGTTTGAAAAGGAAGGTTTAGCAGCTGGTCCATGATACAGCCCTGCATCCAGCACTTCACCCTCCCAACCAGCCTCTGACTCTCCATCCTCCTGCATCTCCACCCCAGCTTTGTGATGCCCATGTCTGCAGAGGGTTCAGGCGGCAAAGCAGCGGAGTTCAATGAAGAGAGCACCGAGTGGAACCGGGATGCTCACCGTAGTCTTGGTTAATTTGGTTATACAGTGATGGTCACACCATCTCTGCTGGCTCCTAGCAGCTCGGTTGAAATGTTGGTGCTAAACCAACGAGCTAAAGCCGCATCTTGTGCTAAAAAATTCATTTGTGCCTCTGCATTCGTTCTTTGCATGTCCCGTGCGGGTTCTGCATGTCTCCTTGCTTTCGCTGAGAGAGGAAGTGAAAATAATTTTAGGCGCATTTAATAATTGAAAGCTTGGAAAAATAAAAATTAGGGGTTTATTAGAGCTATTGCTACAGGATTCTGCACCTTCCTGCTCCGGCCGTGGATGCCTCTGAGCTGTTTGTTCCTTTCCTGGCTCCTTTTCTGCCTTTCCTCCTGGTGAAATTAAAAAGGAGCATCACTTGACCGATTTAGTCTAGCCTTGAACTCTGCAGTGTCAGTAAATATTGTTTCAGCAGCATCACTCTGTCGTACTGAGCCCACTCGATACCTAACCCGAACTGGTGCTCCAGTCGTAGTGCTTTGCAAAATAAGATACTCCCTCATCACAGATGCAGCCCACTGACTTCTCCAGTGAAAAGAGGGATATATTTTTTTCCATGCATTGTGTTAAGTGTTTGCTTGCAACAGCCTGGAGCAGTCATTCAGAATATTTTGAGTGTGTCTTTCATACTGTCTGAAATACCTGGCGGTGCACAAAGGCCGAAAGTGGGAGTAATTGACTGCAGGATTATTCTATACTGCCTGAAATAAAAGTAAAATGGCTGTGAATGTGACAGGGAGTCAGATCCACACCATAAGGTTCGTTGAGTCTTTTGGTGTAACTGGCTGCTATTATGCAGGTGCCACGAGGCAGTATTTCAGCAAATCTCACGTTGACTTGGAAATCATGGGCTAGAAGACAATAATCAAGGTCTTGAGACTGGGAGCTTTGGAGATTTGTAGGGGCATGGTATTTGTCCTCAGGCAGTGACTCTTGGAGATAGATCTTGATGGGGAAAACCTCCTGCAAGAATATCAGAGGAGTTCCCATGAACTTCAAAGGTTGGTGGTACAGGTCCTGCCTGCGCCACTCCGATGGCTGCAACAGTTGTAGGCTGCGTGCATTTCATAACCTAGAGTCCTTTTGAATGGTATAGAGTCACCTGGGATCTTTCTGATTCCTGGAAGATGGATCCCAGAGCCCCAGTGGTATGTCAGACCATGCCTGTATCTTGAGGGTATTCAGACCAGCTTCTGAAACATCTAGAAGCTGTTTTATAGGACTTTTTCTTCTCCCAGTTAAATGCTTCTCTCCATCCTTCAGTCATCTCCGAGAATTGTGTTACATCAGCCAAGGCTCATAAAGGATTACAAAACCTTGCTGAAAGCCAGAACTCCTTGTAAAACGGAGAAGGTGTGTAGAAAGGAAGGGGTGGGTGTGGTGAGAAAATGAAGAGAGGAGTGTCTCAGCTAAGAGGAGAAAAATCAACACCTTCTCATCTGTAGAAGTGTATCCGTAACAAGGAAGGGGAGGCACTCATTCATGCGGGTGGATAGAGGGAGAAGAAGGGACACTTGATGACACTATGGGAAGGTAAATCACAAACTAATCAGCTAAATGCTTTTTCACCCAGAATGTCTTTAACCTGAGCAGCCTAGTGCCAAGCAGTATCACTGAGGCTGAAAGTGAAGCTGAAATCCAAAATGGGCTTTGCAGAGTCTATGGCCATGGAGAATTCCGATGTTTTGAAGCAAATATGTATTAAACACATGAGTTTTTGAAAGGGATCTGGCTTCTGATATAAGCTCTGGGTCAGTGCAGGTTAGCTAATAGCTGTCATGGGCACGGCTTCCTTGGATGCATCTCTGAAGGAGATGGTGCTGCTCAGAGTGACTTTGAAAGCAGGTGCACTCGCTCCGGTGGAGCACAGCACTGATTTAGATTAACAATGTCTTTGCTTCTCCTAGCTAGGCTGCAAACGGGTGGTCACGGGTGCAACCAACCAAAGACATGCTGCAGGATTGCAGGTTGTGTGCTGGGTCTTCATGTGCTGGCTTGCACGTGTGCTTTGACTGCTTGACTTCCAAGATCATGCATTGCTAAGGAGACTCTTTTTACAGCAAACGGTGAGTCTTTGAATAGTAAAGTGTCAGACCTCAAGCTGGTGTAGATTAGCGTAGCTCCCTGGACTTCCATGAGCTCTGAATTTTACAGGCACCCTGTTATATAGGCTCTGCTTCATTTGGACAGCATACTGCCTGGGCTGTAATTAGATGAGCATCTCATCCTCAGCCACTTTAAGAACGACATGTTTTCTGCCAGGAAGCGGGAGGTAGGTGACAATTGGTGGTACTTTCGGGTTTTGTTTTAATAACCATACTGCTTCCAGTTGGCTTAGTAAGGCAGGGCTTTGTGCTTGGAGGGAGGAACTAGAGCTTCAAAGGCAACCCATGCCCATACAGGTCTTCAGACACCAAACATCATGAGAAAGTCTGCTCATGGGCACACATGTCTCCTGTCCTCAGGAAGGAGCAAGCGGTACCCAGAGAGCCACCTGTCCCATGGCCGGGAAGTTGGGTGTGCGACTGGGCGTACACGTTTGCGGTGAGTGATGCTGCCCTGTGCAAACACCCACATGCAGAGGCCGCTGCAGAGCCTGAGGATGCTGTATGGAGGCACACTGGGGGCCGGGAGAAAGGATACTGCTGAACAGGCTTGGGAAGAAAGATGGGTGTAGACAAAGATGGGTTTAGCTCTGGAGTGGCCAATGCCAGCCAGCCCTCACCCTCAATCTAAGATGCATGCTGAATTGCCCCAGACCATCGTCACCTCTCGATGAAGCCCAACTTCTCACAATTCCAGGGACTGAGGGAGGACTACAGCTGTGCTTCAGGAGATCCCTGGACACTTCAGGGAGGGAGGGCTGGAGGGTGATGCCAGCCCAAGATGTTTGGTCACCCACTGAGGAAAACAGATCTGCATCCACTGGTGGAGGGAGTCAGACCAGGAGTGTTCAGGTGGACCTAGCGGACCAGCGTTTCTGTGACCTTGCAGACTGCCGGACCCATAGCCCAGGGGGAATGGCAGCCTGGGTCATCCCTGGCTGGTACTGGCCACATCATCCTGTCCTCCCACACCTCCCCTTACCTCCTTGCCTCCCACCTGAGCTGCCAGGTTAGTCTGCAACATCTCAGCAGATCCAAGGCCCCACAGGAGTAGTATCGACTGGCACAAATGCAATTAGGACAATTAAAGAATATAATGATGGGCAATATGGAAGCAGGCATGCAAACCATCTATGGAGATGTTTCCCTTGAAGGGCAACTGCTTAAGAACAATCTCTCTTTGAGGCACTCCGGTTTGCCAGGCTGTTAAAAGCATATTTGTCAGGTAGCACTTCTTTTATCTTAAGATTTTTCTCCTCTTTTCAGGATAATGCTTTTATTATGTGACTTAAGGGGAGAAAAAGGTGTAAACAAGCCAGATGTGACTTCTGTAGCTTGGAAGGAGCTATTACTTGACCCTGTAGCTTAATAAAAATGCTTTCACTGATTTTTATTTTTTATTTTTCATAAAGGTAGGCACTGATCAGCACTGCTGATCGAAATGTATATAGCAGCTTTCAGTTCTCCTCTGAGCTTCAAGCTCTCCTGAAAGCAGGCCATGAATTATTAAGGCAGGAGATTACCTTAACTGGAATGTATGCGGCTGTTTCATCAGTGAAGTTGGGGATCACTCCGAGGGGCGGACAGGTTTGCCGTGGAGGGTTAGAAACCCAAAATGGTAAGGCTCTCCTTGCTTTCCCTGCCCCTTACGGGAACTCTGCAGCAGTTTACAGAAACTTCTGCTCCAGATCGCTCCGTCCTGCTCCAAAGTGGATACGAAGTCTTCAGGCTGGATGTTTTCATTTTTGTGTTTGAAAAACTTCCTCCCAAGGACTTTCCTTAGCACAGCATTATTTATTTATTTATTTATTTATTCCCTGGACATGCATTTATTTTACCTTTCTTTTTTATTAAGATATATTAGGGTCCGAGCTGCCTCTCTTTCCTTGGTGTGGATTCCTCCTGACTGTGGCATTGGGGTGCTGGGGGCAGGAGAGACCTAAGCATTGCTTTTCCTTGCTCTTCTTGGGTAACAAATCGCTTGTTAGAGCAGGGTCATGATCCTTCTGGCCTCCCTGACGGATGCCTTCACCAGGGGTCACCGGAATGAAAGGATTTCAGGGGAAGCAGGGAAGAAGTAACAACAACAAACCCCCCAGGCAAAGTCCAAAATTCATCTCCGTACTCTCCCATCCAAGGCAGCAAACCCCTCTCTGGTGGGGCAGGCATCTCTTCAGCCCGGTTGCTGCTGTCATAGGTGTCCATGTGCCTTTGGGGAGGTAAGCTTCAGTCCTTGCTGCCCACCTGCCCCTTCCCAAAACCTCTCACTGGCCTGGGCTGGGGGACCTTCACTGCCTCCCCTGAGTCCAGACAAGTTTTGGGTACTGCAGTAGAAACAAGACACTGAGACCGAAGTTGGCAGCACCAAAGCTCTGGAGTGTTCCACTTTAAGCACTCGTACATCTCCACTTCAAACTCCCCAGATCACCTTCTGAATTCATAACTGAGAGGAACATCCGACTCTGCATTAAGTCAAAGCTGTCCCTTGGGCCTCATAGGTGGTGGTAGGAACATCTCAGCTCCCAAGTTTATATTCTCATAAATCTTGAAGAAGGTGATTTTTCCTTCCTTTTTTTTTTTTTTCTCTCTCCCCCCCCTCTCTCTCCCTGCTTTAATTACCAGCCGCAGGCATCGTACTGATGAACAGCCCAGCGCAGGGCATACCGTCCTTGCCATGGCTGGAGCACGAGTCCTCCCTGCCAGCTAAGCCCAAGGAAAGCTGTGCTTACAGAATTGCTGAAATCCCAACCACCACAAAGGTTTCCAAGGAATTTGGTTATAAACTGCAAGGATCGTGCTGCTCCCTCGGGAGAGCCGAGGGGACGCTGAGCAAATCTGGGTGCAGAGCTGTGAATGCAGCTTTTTCCGCGTGGCTTTCAGGTCTGTTTCTTTCCTGATGATGATGTTTATTGTGTTTGCTGACAAGAAGAGATGAGGATGGAGGAATAGAGATTATCCCCCTGACTACCCTCCTCTGGCGTACGGCATGGGTGTAGTAACGCGGGAGCCGTGGAGGATGGCATTTCCCCAGGTCCAGGCAGGCTGTGGGCTCCGTCTTGGTGTCTGTGGTGGGAGACCAGCAGCAGGTACAAAGTGCACCAGAGAGATCCTGGATGACACGGCGTACTGTGCAGCTAAATTAAAGGACAACACGGGCCAAAGTACAAGCTGCTTTGTAGGAAAGCCCACTGACTGGCTCAGGGCAGCAGCAAGGCAGGATTTGCTGGAGGTGGACGGTGCTTCCCACCATCTCCTTTCTGCTAAATCCCTTCACCCCATGTGATTTTCCTTTTGGTGAGCAAATATTTCAGACTGACAATTTTAATGGCCTCCTGTGCACATTATTGGCCAACCAAGGGTTCCAAAGCCCTCCGGTGCCTGCTTTACCGTCCCTGCAGCAGGTACCACCCTGGACCGCGGCCTCCTGATGCATCACTTCTAGGTATGCAGGCTGGTCGCCAAACTCTGGTGAGTATTTGCCATGGTTAAAGGATAATGATATATTGAGAAGCACTCTCTGCTGCTTTGCTCTCCACCTCGCACAGATCAATTTAGAGAGGGATACGTTTGATTGCAAACCCATTTAGAATTTGTTTTCATGGGTTTACGTTCTTCCTTTGCATTAAAGTGCTACAACGCTGCAGCCAACCACTAAAACCTAAAACCACCCATAAGAAAATACACATTAAATGACACAAAACAAAAAACCTAAACCCATGACTCAGATAAATTAAGTACTCCAGAGTGAAACAAAGTATAAAACAAAAGAAACTAGTATAAATCACACCAACAGAATCAACATACCAATATCTGGTTCACCAGCACATAGTTCTCAGATAAAAATAAACTGTTCTTGGAATGAACCCCTGCTTTGATTTATATCTCGCAGTCCAAGTACACACAAGGAGGATGTAAAATCTGCTAATATAAATACCATTGGTCTCAGGCTTTTATCAGATGCTTTCTACCAGGAAAGAAAAGGCTCTTTTTTTCCTGCTCAGGTAATTATTGTGTTCCTTTGAGCCAAGCTCCCATGTTTCCTCCGTTTTCAAAGCTATAATCCTGGGTGTGGGCCCCACACAAAATTACCCCAGCACTCCTTGCCAGGCAACTTCTCTGAGCCACGAGCCCAGCCAGGCTCAGAGAAAGGATGGTCGTTTTGTGGGCAAGCACGACGGGGGCCAGGAGCCACAAAGTGGGATTAGATCACCCTTGCATGGAGCAAGCCCCTCCAGGGTCATGCTCAATGTGTGCGGGTAGGAGGTTTTTTGAGAGATGCTTGGGCAAGAGAGCCCAGCTCTTTCTGCACAGCGATGGCACGACCGTGCTGGTCATCCCGATGTGTGCAATACGCTGCACGTGATGGAGGCATCTCGCCATCCCGATTTCAACCCGAGGAGCGAGGCTGCAGGGTGGATGACGGGCAGAACATCCTTGAGCTGTAGGTACTGGCGCTTGGACCTCGTCTTTTCATAATGCAGCGGAAATGTTGTCGAGCTGCTGGCTTTTTGAATGCTCACTTCTTTCTCACTTGATACTGGGCAAACAATCTGTGATTAATAATTTATTCTGTGAATTTTGCCTCTACGGCTGAAATCTAATTATCCAAGTTGTAGACTGGCCAGGCTTTGGAAACAGCACATGAAATGCGAGGTTTTTTTTTTTCCCAGAGTTACCATTTACCCTTTTTCAGTTGCATTCTCCTTGGAGAGGCAGCTGGGATGATGGGGCTTTTACCTGCACTTTATGGAGCTGTACTCAAACTTCAATCTTCTCACCATGTCCACAGTTCAAAACTATTTGTGAAGGAGCCTCGGGGAATAATTTTCTGTCTGTTGCTCTTGAGCGGCCAGTTCAGAGCAGAAATTCAGGATGTAGAAACTGGAAATGGGAGAATAAATGCTCAGACACCCATGTGGCAGTGTGTCCTCTGCCGTGTGGCATGAGTGGCATACGAATCTCAGTCCACGTTGTTCCCCATCCTTTTCCAGACCCGCCAGGCTAGAGGCAGTGCTGATACCGGCAGCGTGTCTACCTGGGCATCGCCTGCTTCCGACTCCAGTGCCTGCCCAGGGATTCCCGCTCCGTCCATGCGGTGCCTGGCTGCTAAATGGGGACAGTCACAGCAGCACTGTGGTCATGGCCCTTCCTAAACTTGTCCTGGCTCAAAAGCTGGCTACAAATATCACTGGGAACCCATTGGGGCTCTGCCTGGCTTCGCCTGGTTCAAGGTTTCTGTGATCAGTCCATCTGCCTACTAACCAGGCAGAGCTGCGATGCTGCAGATAACGTCTGCCACCTCCGTGAGATGCCAAACACCGAATAAAACCTGCCTACAGCTGACACCACCTAAATCCAGGGTGGTCTCTGGCTCTGAGGGACAGGCATGAGGGCTTCCCAGAGGATGCACAGACCAGCAATGCTCCTCACCCCAGTATTTTTGTCACTAGGATCCAGGAAAGAGGGGTTTAGTTATTTGGTGGAGGTGCAAATGTAGCTTGGTGCTGCTGTTTGTCCTTCATTGGAGCAGCTCTGCTCCACAGCCCGGACTGGGGACCCGAAGCATCCTCTGGGCAGCCAGAGCATCTCCAACGTGTCTGTGGGAGCTCTCAGCTCCACTCCTAATGCCGTGGGCCCATACAGGAGTTTAGTGGTCAAAAAGGGTTTCGGTCTGGTGTAGCACTGGAAACAAAACAAGCATCATTACACAGATACCTCCTGGGTTGGATAATTCAATCTGCTGGGCATTTTACAAAAGGCTACAATCAGCATGCAATCTTGTATCTGGGAAATAATGCCCATGCAATGCTCTGGAGACCTTCCCAGGGTAGCTCCACGGCAATGCGGAAATGTCTGCACCGACCACTCTGAAAAACACCACTTCTGGTTTATTTAAATAACAAAGGCACGTTGCATTGTTCGGTAATGAAAAAATAACATTTCTGGATGCCCAGACTTCAAAACTACAGTCCAAATGTTGTGGGATCAGATAAAAAAATACGACTTTGCCTTCCTCTGCCTGTTTTTCCCTTTGAAGGTTGCACTGCTAGGCCGTTCGGCGTTCCTCTGTCCCCTGCCCACTGAGCTTTCCTAACCCACCTAAAACGTTTGTGGGAGGTATAGCTTCCCTCTGAAAAAATAAAAATCTCAATTTTATTCTTTTTCAATGAATACATTTATTATTCTTTCTTTTATTTTTTAAAGGGCAACTTGGGGTACACAGACAAGATTGCTTTCTCTTTGGCCCCTTCCTACCTTGCCTACCTCTGCAATTTTTTCCAGATAAGTCTTCTTTGGATTTTTGACCACAAGCCAGTTTTTACTCAGTGGACTGTAGGCAGGAGAAGGGCTACGTTAGCTCTGTGGCTCAGGGAGTGACTTTTAAGCGCTGGCATTGAAAATACCATGGTCATTTTCTATGGCCTCGTGGTGCTCAGAGCATCAGGGCACGATCAGTCGCATCCAGCCCCACCGGAGGAAGCTTTTTTCTGGGCAGGGAGAGGGATGCCTTGTTTGGGTCAGGTTATACTGACATTATCAGGGCAGAACTTGCATTCTGCAGCTTCTCTGATTTGCTGCCAGACGGCGCGGCTCAGCGATCCCGAGGCAGGCTGTTTAACGGGCTGAGCATACGCAGATCTCCCTTCGCAAGATTTTAATCACCGGACAACGGGCAGGCGAGCGCACCGCTTCTGGCAGGGGCTGTCCCAGGAGTAACATCGGTGGGCAGCGGTGCTGACATTTTTTTGGTGGTTTTTTTTTTTTTTTTGTGTGTGTGTGACTTCCCCTTTTCAGGTTTATTTTGGAATCTTGTATTTTTCTGTAGAAAGCAGAAGCCTGAAGGAAATTCAAGCTGTATCTCTCATGCCTGGGTTTGCCAGGATGGGGGCAGAGACGCGCAGGAGTGTAAAACGTGGTGGTTCTGTGTCCAAAATAAAGAGATTGATGCACACAAATCCTAGCCTGAACCCAAATTTCCTGCCACTGTAAAGCTATCAAGAGCCCCTTGACTGTTTGGAATCCTGTCCTGATTAGTAATGATGTTTTTAATTGAAATTTCAAGGTTCATTACTGAAGGCAGATTAATTAAATTGCGAGGAGAGATAATGAGAAATGTTCCCTTTGGACCCATAAAAGAACACACGTGTCCTAGCGGGACTGTCGCAGCCCGACCTGCTGCCGATCTCCCCAAAGAGCATCTTCCAGCGTGCAAGCCTCACGTGCCTGCAGGGATGGGGATGGGGGGGTGCGTGTCCCCCCGGGCTGATGGCAGCCCTGCTGAGCACCAGGCATGGAGTACTGGTTTTGATTGCAAAATCAAGCCAGCATCGTCTGTCAGTCAGATTTGTTGGGTTTTGCTCAGTCCCTGCTCAGGGAGAAGCTTGAAACCTGAGAGCTTCCCTGTGGGAAAGATTAATTGAAAAATGAGGCTGGGACCTTGAGATTTCTTGAGCTTGGGACATGCTGGTCTGGCATCAGGGGACTTGGTGACACGGCTCACTTGCTGGTCTGACGGGGATGTCCGCGGGCTGCATCACCCCATGCTGGCATCACCCTGTGGCAGGACAGGAGGGCAGCGCTTGGCAGCGAACGCCCCTGTGGCTCCGCTCCCACTCTTACAAAGTCACCTCTGTAACCTCAGCAAGTTCCTGGCTAAAAGTACGGTGGGTTGGGGTTCTTTTGGGGATTTTTAGCCAGTCCTTCTTGCAATATGCGCTCAGAGGCAAAGCCCTCCCAGGTTTGCGATGGCTTTGCATTCGGAAAATGCCGCTGGTAAGGAGCTGATCACAAACAGCTCTCAAACATCTGTCTTGGAAGAGGCGCCCTGCCTGTTTGGAGATCTCAAACGTGGTGGGATGGGAGGCGTTTCAGCAAAACGTGTGGGAAACCAGGACCGAGGTTTCTTGGAGTCCTCAAGTCACCGGGGAGGCGGTCCTCTCCCTGCTTCCATGGAAGGGGTTGTCTTTTGGGGTCCCTTCTGCCCCCTTGGTGAAAACATCTCCTGTAGTGCTGCTCATTGAGTGACTCTTGGTGGGCCTTGGAGAGCTGGACGTCCCTAGTGTGTCTGCTTTCTTAGCCACAACTTCCAGCCAAATGGGGTCAATTCTACCATCCCTTTCCCGCAAACCTCGCCAGAAAGGTCCCTTGTCCGTCCCCAACAAACTACAAATAGCCGACAAATTTCTTGCAGCGATACCGTTGTCCAATGGCCACTCCTGTGCTCCTGAGGACCATGTGGGATCTGGCCTAAGCCACACTGTGTGGCATAGTAAATCACAGCCGGACTCGTCACGGTCACGAGAGCAGGGTTGCAGAAACTGTGAAGAGCAATACGGTCTCCACGAGGTCTTCGCGACCTTTGCGACGTGTTTTCTGGAGAGGCCTGTGAAAATTAGAAAGCTTTAATTGGGCTCATATGGACTCTGGTAAAATCTCTTCTGACTGCAGTATGATGAAGCAGATAAAACAGCGCTGAAGATATTATTTCCTGGAAGCTTTTCTATTTCTGTCAGCTCTTACTTGCTAGTTCTCCCCTCCCTGGAGGATGAGCTCTGCTTTCATACACTAGTGGGTTTTTATTTTGGCAAAAAAAGTGTGGGTTTTGGCAGAAAAAAGAGACAGTACATCAATGAAGAGGGGAAACCAATTTTTTTCCAAATGCTTCAAAGCTACCAGTTAAGGGTTTCCAAAAAGCTTTGGAGTAGAGACCAAGTGGATGCTAAAAGAGATGGGAATTGGCTCAAATCCTGAATGACTTCCATTATTGCTTGAAAAAGCAACTGAGTTTTGTTATTGTATTTGTGTAGACCACTGTGCTGGAGACTCCCCACTGAGGGACAGGGTTATTTTATCCAGATACTGCACATAATACCGAGAAACACTGACATGAATAAACCTCATTAGAGAACCAGCACGCACTTCAAGCCTGCAAATGCAGAGGAGATTGCCCAGACCCTGCCCTACTTGAAAGGCTCTTTCATGGGACCAACGGCCCTGAAAGCAGAAGCATAATTGTTGCAGGTTGCTTTGTGCATCCTGGCTTCTCACCGTCCCCACAAGCCCCTCCGGAGCACGAGGTCCACAAGGAGGTGCAGAGCCATGCCGTGGGACACCGAGGCACCCGGAGCATCCCGCTGGAGGAGCGGGTGTGATCGGCTCCTGCTCCCACATCCTCGGGCAGCCCCAGCTGGGTCTCAAAAGGAGACAGGTCCGGAACACAGCGGCTCTTCGGGACTCATCAGTTCCCCCGTGAGCAGGTTTGCTGGGGGAACAGAAAGGAACCTGGGTGTTTCTGGGCAGGTAGTAGCAAGACCTGTGCGAAGTGGGGTGACCCTGGTGAGCCTGGAGGACAGGAGCCAGGTGCTGTCACCCTTGTCACAGAAGGCCATGGTCTCCTGCTCATGGGGGGCTGGCTCAGGAGCACCCCGGTGCTTGCAGGAGGGAGAAGATGGGGTATGGCTGGCTCAGTCACTCTGCAGACGTGGGGGGATAAACCAGAGCCTCCTTCAGTGCTCACACCCCACCATGCCCTCTCTGCTGCCAGGGCCAGCCGTGGCCCAGGCCTGGATGGGTGGAAAACCCACTCGTGCCATCTGGGCACAGGCTCAGGCCACATGGTGGTGTGGCATTTGGGATTTAAGACCAGCCCAAGCTGCTGAGACTTGTCATGGAGGTTTTTGGGGGGGTCAGTCCATACCCAGCCAGCGGTCTGCGATGGATGATCCAGCCAAAAAGACTGCCCTCCTGATTTTTATTTCTTTCTTTTTTTTCCCAGCTGACCGAGCCTGGGATACCACGGTGGTAAACTCGTGCACTGTGGCCAGGGCAAAGCCCATGCTGGGGATGCTGCTGCACCTCCCGCCTGTGGGACCACTGGGGAGACCCCCTCAAGCACCGCTTCTGTTTCTGTCCCCACCAAAAACCAAAACCCAAGTGCCTTTCTGTCCTGTTAAAACATGTCTCCAGGGGAGAGGAGAAGAGTTGTCTTTTTTTTTTTTTTCGGCCCCCACCGAGCAGGATTTCGTATCATGCAATGGTTTTGCAGCTCGTTAGTAAATATGCCAATGGGAGGGGAATTGGGCAATGCTGGGGTTTGCCAGGCTCGGTGCCCGGTGGAAGGCTGCTGCCTGCCCTGGAAAGCCTTGGCAGCAACTCTAATTTCCAGGGGAACATAAGCCGTCCTGTCAGCAGCCCATCAAAACAGTGAACCCAGAGTAGCGATAAGGTGTTGTAAACCTTCATCTTCTCATTGAGAAGGAAATGATGATCTACCTGTGGCTGGATAAACCCCTACCAAATATTGACTGGTGATAAATAATTGCTGGGGTATCATTATGCAAATCACTGGCCCATTGCCACTGGGGACAAAAGCAAAAATACCTGGAAAACAGATGCCAAGAGATGGTTTTGCTGCATGTTGTCTGAAAAGCAGAAGAGCATCCCTTGATACTGGGATGCTGTTGCAGGAGCGCAGCCTGTGTGTGTATTTTGCAAATAGCCAGTCCAGTCCATAACACTTAAGCTAAACAGGAGACTAAATAAAGATTAAATGGAGACTGATGTTTCTATTCGCATCGGGTGAGGTCTTGAATCTCTTTTAGGTGCCTTTTCCAGAACAAATCCTGGGTAAAGCTGTTGCCTCACCAAACCCCACGCAGTGAGCCTTTTTATCCCCAAGTTTGATTTGCTTCCAGTAGGTCTCTTAATTACGGCAAATTAAAAATTAAAAGAGAGGACGGCAGCAAGAAGTGGGTAAGCATTGTCAACAACCAGCCGTGACGCGGACTACGTGACCGGGTGCGTTGCTCCAGAGATCGAATTTACACTGAAATAAAGATGGAGATAAACTCGCAAGGGGGCAAAACCCCATCTAGCTCGTTTGTGCATAACTAGCCCCAAACTTTTTCAGCAAAGTCACTTCCCCCTGAAAGATGCTGCTCAGTCAAAGCAGAGCCTTTCGTGAGGAGGTATTAATAGGACGAAATCCTGTTTTGAGAAAACGGTTGGCAAACCGTGATATTGCTAGCAGAGCAGAACGCCACAGTCTTTCCTTTCAAGGGAACTTGGGTTTTGCTTTCTTTAGAAACCCCTGACCTAAACGGTAATTACAAAATATTAAGAATTGGCTGAAACAAAAAGGGAATGTTCTTGCTTGTCCCGGTACATTTTATGTTCCTCCTGAATGCAACAAAAAATGAACATGGAAATGCCAGGATCCCAAGCAAAACAAATTTGGGTTTTGACTTCCCCTGTGCCGACATCTGGAATTAGATGTAAATGTACTTAAACAACTGATCTTTAAAAAACACAAAAGCAAGTCAAATCCCTCTCAAATCAACCCAGAACTTCTCAGGTCTCCAAGAGGAGGGATTCAGGTTCAATGAGAGACCCATCCACTTTCTTTGTTCCTTATGGCTGGAGATGGCCAGCAGGAGCAAACAGTGCTCCCCCTCTGCCCTGGGAAAAGCCACCTACCTTCGAGCAAATGCAGTGAGATGCAAGGCGAATAAATGGAAATAGCAGAGTGATTGCCAATTAAATGCTCTTTAAAAATTAATCTGAACATTAAACCTAACAGAGATCTGCACTTACGGTCTCTGCCTACTGGGGCTGGCTCAAGCACGTATTCCCCAAGCCCCATGGGGTCTGCCAGGGCTGGGCACATTCCTTTTCAGCAGTGCCTTTGGAGGTGCCATGGGAGCCCTTGGGTGCAGTGCTCAGCTCCTCCAAGCTGAGGTGTCGGGCGAGCCCACGGCTGCCACGTACTCCACAGCTGGGAGCATCCCTGGTTGTCTTTCCTGCTCAGCAGCCTATGTTTCCTTCCCTGGGCATCTCCAGCAGCTGGATGTCCCAGTCCTTGGTTCACTCAGGCACTTTGGGACCTTTTTGCCCCCAGCTCTGGCTGGTGTCCCTGTTGTCTTGCTGCCCCACTCCTGGGCACAGAGGACCCAAGGGAAGAGGTCCTGTTCCTCGCTTGTAGGGAGCACGACTGGATGGGGAAAAGAGGTCCATGAACAGCTGCAACAAGGGGAGATGGTCATGAGGGGGACTCTTTTAGGGCTGGTGACCAAGCTGGGGCTACCAGAGAACATCCTTGCCCATCTCCCCTGAAGAAAGCCACTAGTTCCCTGAGACTAGCACCCAAGGTGTCATCTCCTGCCTCCGCCCCAGCCCGGGAGACCAGGTACTAACCACAGCCCCATGGCACTGGTGGGGAGATGCCATCCAGCTCTGGGAACAACACAGGCAAGGTGCCAGAGCCACGGCACCATGTTGTCTGCTGAGCTTCCTGAGATCTCACAGAATCCCAGGCTGGTGGGGGTTGGCAGGGCCCTCTTGGAGATCACCCAGTCCAACCCCCCCTGCCAAAGCAGGGTCACCTACAGCAGTTGCACAGGATCACGTCCAGGTGGGTTTTGAATACCTCCAGAGAAGGAGACTCACAACCTCACTGACCATGAGAAAAGTTTTTCTCAGCGAAAGCTGCTTTGTGATAACCAAAATACACCCGGACGGCAGTTTGAAGAGTCAACTTTGCAGGGAGTAGCTGTAGACATAAAAATAAAAGCAGCTTGGAAGCAACAAAGCTTCCTTTCCATGAACATTTGAGGCAGCAAAGTCTCATCCCGCAAACATTCACAAGACCTGCGAGCTGGAAGGCCATGGGCAAGGTCACAGCCATAGCTCAGGCTAGGAATTTACATTTTTCACCAAAGTTTCTGGTGGGGGTAACAAGTTTTTACGTTGCACGGTTCGCAGTAGTGTTCTTCTGCCATTAGATGTCTCTGTGTACTACATGGAGCTCAGACAGGAGGTCACCCTTGGTAAACAAAGGTCACCAAGCTGGAGCTGGAGCAACGCAGAAACCTCTTTTTTTTTGTTGTTGTTTTTGTAGCTTTTGTCTGGTTTCTTTAATGAATGCCTTTTCTGTAGGAGAGGCTGTGACTCCACAAAGATGAAGCTCTGATGAGTTTAGGTGGTCATTCCGTATCCATGTGGTTAGAAGTTTATCTCCAGGGCTGTCAGATGGAGCAGGCAGCGAGAGGCTGGAGCCCATGGGGATGTTTGGGTTATAAACCGCTGAATGTGACCGTTCAGTGACGGACTGCTGTGGTTCAATGCATCACGCGACACATCTGCACGTCCAGTACCTCCTCATCGTATCCTACCGACAGCCAGGAAGCGGGGAAATGCAAGAAAATATTATTTGTAAGCTATCTATATTTTTTCAAGCACACCATTTGCAATGTGGTTTGGTGAGCTGTTTTGGCAAAGTTCTGCTTTTGCTGGAAGGGGCTCATCCCTCTGTATTTGCAAGGTGCGTGGGGCCTCTCAATGACAAACGAAGCCCATACCTCTTAAACCTTTTTGCAGAGACAAGCTGTGCCACATCCATTGCGGATACAGCCTCAGCCGTAGCAGCAAGTACGATGCATATTATGAGCTGCACGTACTGCCAACGCTCAGAGAAAGGGCCGTGCTCTAACAGCTCTCCAGGGGACATTGGAAACAGCACACGCCTGTCTGTAGCTGTGCATGATTTTTTCCACATTTGTAATTGCAGCCTTTTTCCCCTTTTGGTTGTTATTAATGTTGTTCGTTTCCTCAAAAATTACATCTGTTTAGATGTTAATTGAGTTAATTGTTACCATTCAGCAGCTGGAGCGGCAATTTAGCACCTGCTAATAAAGATGCTCGGTTTGAAGTTGTGTGAAAATGACCATATTATAGGATTGCTGTTGTACTGTAGTGCCAAAAGTGAGAGCGGCAAAGTTAGCGCGCAGTAATGGATGGAGAGATGTGCTGGGGGGTGGTTTCTTTGAGCACAGTGTCAACTTTCAGAGTCAGAAATCAGTAAACAAGCTGCGCAATCATCATACAGAGCCATTGAAGCTAGGGGAGAAAAAAAAAAAAAAAACAAACAGAGAAAATCCAGGTGGCGAGCACAGAGTCAACAATAAATAGTATCTCTCTTTTTAGAAGAAGAAAGACAGCTTATCTGTGACAGGCTAATTGGGTAGAATCGAAGAAGGGAAAAAATATAAAAAAGAAGGACTGACGGCACATACCAAGAGACCTTTTACTAAGTGTTTCATGCACAATTACAAGAAGACGTGTCTATAAAGAAAATGCAGGAGGTTCACAGGGAATGAAGAGGATGGTGCTTGAGCAGAGTCACTCTGGGATGAGCTTGACGATGACCACAGCAAGCAGGGCGGCCATTTCACTTTGCATCTCTTACACCAGGTTGCAGAGGGACACCTGCTCTGTAGGAAGGATGGAGTGGGCAACCTTGTGAGACCCCCGTGCTCAGGGACCTGCACGCTCCCCGGCACGGCCAGCCTGCGTGTGCAAGCGGTGGTGTACAGGGAGGAGGGCAGCTCAGCACACACCAGCACACAGTAGAAATCACCGGGGTGAGGCTGTTTGGGCCACCAAGCCTTCTGTGCAATGCCCCAGGGAACAGCAGCCAGTCACCCCAGGCAACACATCATCCCCTGCCAAGATGCTCCTTCCCGATAGGAAACTCTCAGTGTGATGGAGACTCTCCTCCATCCCCCAGTTACCTGATGCTCTCTTTCACTGTCCAAAGCATGGAGCTTATTTCCCATCATTTCAGAAATTTTGGGTTTCGCTGTTGCTGTCTAGCATCCTCCTGAGATTCACGTACTTCCTTATCGCACTGGTCGTGACTCCTTGCAGAAGCCACGTTCTGAAGTCACCTCCACCTATTCTGCATAAGGACTGGTGTACTGACCTATATGTAATGATAACCGATCAGCACAGCTACGTTTGAGGGCATACGTGACTGTATTGAGTCCAGTGTTTCCTTTGGCTGGGGTGAGGTTGCTGGCAAGGATGCAAGTTCTTACATTTTCATAATGTTACGTTAATTTTTCATTGCTTTTGTTTCACGGAGAGGACTACATCCACGGGAGGTCTTCCAGGAGACACAGAAATGCCAAGGGATGCACGTTATCCCTGCCTGGCTGCACCACCGTGACCTCGGCCAAATCACTAGAGGCATTTGGAGAGAGGTGGTGTTTTGGGGAGAACACCCCGAACATTTCAAGAGCACTCCCAGCTCAGCTGCCCGGCAGCGTGCTGGGATGCCCCGATACTTCTCCTTTCTTTTCACTATAAAATTGTGTCATGTCATGGGGAATGCGGGCTCTTACCACCTGAACACCACCAGCGAGACACTGCAGGTTTGGGGGGGCAGGGGGAGACCCCTTCAAAGTCCTCTTTAAAGCAAGGAGCAGAGGAAAAAGCCGATTCCTCTGGAGGAAAGGGTATTTCGGAGCAGTGGGTGAGTCAGAGCCAGCCTCCCTCCCACACAGCTCCATTATTTTGGCTCCCAGGCGCACACACACGCTCGCAGGGCTGCATCGTCTCCCCTGCATACAGAGACAAGGGCACGCAGGGGCACAGTGTGATTTAGGGAGCCACGCGACACCCCCCACACCACCACGGCCCCAGAGATGCACAGCACCCATCCCCAGTACATGGAGCAATTCCTGTGCATGGGGACACCGGCTTGCAGGGTGCTGGGTGGCATCCCCCTGTTTTGGGGAGCAGAGTGCTCCATGATGTCTTGCACCCCTGTCCCAGTGTGCTTGTGCTTGCCCCATCATGCATGGTGGCCTTCAGCCACCCACAGCTGCCACAGCCCCTTTCCATCCCTCCATGATGAGACTTCACGGTTGGACTTGATGATCTTTGAGGTCTCTTCCAACAATAATGATTCTATGATTCTGGTGTTGGCAGAGACAGATTTGAGAGGACAGGGAATACCCTCTCACCTCAACCAGAAGGGTGAACACATCCCACCCTGTTACCACCTGGAAGGGGTTCATGACGTGCCTCATTACCTACCCAGGTTGTAATCAAGTGCCCAATTAAGAACAACAGGCTTAAAAGGAAGGGTAGGGCTGCAGCAAGGGTTTGGGGAGTTTTTTTTCCAGGGCTAGCTGGAGGAGCAGGGGGCTGTAGACTAACAAAGGCCACAGGGGAGCTGTGGTGTCAGCAGGGCTGTTAGTACTCCTGGAGGCTGCTGGAGCTACACAAGCAAGATTGGCGCAAGAGGTAAAGCATCCTGTTGGGATTTTTAGCCTGATAGGAGGGGAAATAGGTCCCTGGGAAAGATGGGGTCAGTTGGGGAAGGAGGTTGAGACAGGCTGATGTGTGGGCTTGCTGCAAATGTGAGAGAGCCTGGGGGTCGAGGAGGAGTGTGTGCTCCTTGGGCAATATTTGCTACCCAAGGCTTCAGAGGGTGCCTAAGTGTGTGCTTGCCTGGTATGTGGATATTTGCAGTAGGGTTAAATGTATAAGTAAAGGCTGTCCCGGCCATTGCGCTGGCTGTGCTGGAGCAGTGCCATCAGGGATGGTGCAGCATCGGTGTGAGAGCGTGGCTGTGCTCTGGGGTGCAAGTTGGCAAGGCACTGCTCTAACCTGGCTCTAGCAGCTCCTCAGCTGAGAGAAATGCTTCTCTTGCATGTGTTCAGAGCAGGTATGTGTCAGCCAGTCCTGCTGGTGCACCCCAGGCTGGTCAACAGCCCGATCTTTTCGACTCCAAGACCCTCGTTTGTGCACCACAGCATCCCACTTCCATGTATGGCTGCTGGGGAGACCTGCTCATGCCCCACATCTCCACCCAGGGCTGTAGGCATTGCCAAAGCCTCCCTTGCAGCAGATGGAAAAGATAAGTGGAGTCCTCTGCATCTGCAGAGGCAGACTGCAGCCTTTGATAATAACCCCATGTTGTTGGGTCTTTCTCCTCTAGCAGTGCTGCTAAACTGTCCCTGTGCCCCCTCCCACCCTCCTGATGCAGGTGGCACGGACTTGATCAGCCAGCACTGGGAAGCCAGCAAGCTTGTGCTGGTGTGGGTTGCTGGGAGGATTTGGGTTTGGTGGTGGTT
>NW_009616987.1:0-7042 GCF_000690535.1 Cariama cristata
GGCTGCGGGTGGAGGTAGGTCCGAGCTTCTGAAAGCAAGCGAGAAAGAAATTCTTGGGAGGGACTTCGGGGGAAATGATGAAGGGGCGTTAGCAGTCCCGGTGCAAGTGCTTGATCACTTCTTAGGTAAGTGCATGGTGCTAGTTACTGGTGCGTAGTCTTACTGTGAACAACAGAGTAATGTACCTAATGTTACTTCTTGACAGTATTTCAAGAGTTGTAGGAGAAGGTCTGGAGGTGTAGGGTGCCAGATGCTCGTGTGGGATTTGTGGTCTGTCCGTTTGCGGGGACGGAGAGGCCTTTGGGCTTGGATTGTTTGTTTGTTTGTTTGTTTGTTTTCCCAGCTAAGTGAGCTGAATTTGAACAAATAATGAAGCCTACAGGTTTAGGCTTTCCTTCCGTGTTGAAAGGGAAAGCTGGTGGTCTTGTTAGTGTCTAAACAAGCTCTTTGCTTAATTGTCTGAGTGCTTTTTACTTCACTTAACACAGCCAGCTTGCAAAACTTTGGTCGTTTGTGCTTTTTATGAGTTTGTGTGGGCAAAACCAGCCAAATTACATGGATGAAGACTTCAATGAATGGGAGTAATCAGGGGTTTTGATTATGTCTTGGGAATTTGTGTGGTTAGCGCTTTATTGACTCGTTTGCTTTTGAGAATTGGCCATTGATGAAAGGTTAGCATCGGGGTAGCTCAGTAACTGTCACTAGGCAATTAATTTCACCTGGAAAAAAACAAACAATGAACAGTTTTAATTAAGATACTGTATTTGAAAGCAGATTTATTGATGGTTTGTCTCAACTATGTATTTCATCACCTAAATCCTGCTGATAAGCCATGCTTAGTTGGTTCTGAAAGATCCATTAGCTGAGTGTGATTATAGCAGCTGACACAGCTGATGTGCTTTCCTTCAGGCACCCCTGCAATAAACATCTAGAGTCTTCTATCACTTGAACAAGTAGCTACTGAGAGGAAGACTATTGAGTATGGCCAGCTTTTTAAGTTTTGTAATGTGTACTTACCACTTAAACATGCAAAGTATCGAAGAATTGCTATTCACTCTGTTCTCTGTAGCTCAATGAGGTCTAAAGCTTGAATTTCTTCTGTGCGCCCCTCACCGCTGCTTGATGATCCCAAATTCTGTAGCAGGATTAAAGTGTGTTAATATTGCTTCAGCTCTTGCATGTATTTGTAGGAAAACCTGGCTTAATTCATATCTTCATTTCTGGGCAGGATGCCCATAGAGTGGTTCTTCCCAAGACAGATTTTTTTAAAGAGAGCCCTGTGATTTTCAGAAAGCTTTACTGTTCTGGGGAGCAGTAATACCTTTATGGAACTTCTTTTCTCTCTTGGGACACTGGAAAGGAGATGGCAACTTGTATAGTTTTGGGGCATAGTCAAGTGTACTTAGCTAGAACGCCCTAAGTTTCTAGTCTATGCTGTGTGTGTACAGTTTCACTGGACACCCACAGCATACTGGAGGTAACAAACAGGTTGTCTCCGAGTAACATGAGGATTTTTCCCTTGGACCTGGTAAAAAGCCCAGTTTATTCTGTGAGCCGGGTCGATATGACTTCAGTGCTTAGCACTGTCCTTTGCTATGGGAATGCGTTCCCAGAAAAGTGTTTCCATTCAGTGTATCTACTGCTTTTGGTGGATACCTTCGTGCATCCAACGAGACATTCACATGGTAGGTATCTGCTTAGTGTTTTCAATAAAATCTGAACTAATTATTCCTGGACTTGTGGTCAGGTGTCGCTTGCTCAGTTTCTTGACAAGATAGTACATTTTTCAGTTTAGAAAGCCTTAAATTCTTTATTATGGCTTCTTCAATAGAAATTGTGTGGAAACAGACCTTATTCTGCAAAAAGCGTACCTGGAAAAATAAATTTGGTTTGTCAGAATCTCTGCTAAAATGAAATGGTGCTAACAAAGCAGAACTTTGTGACAGCTCTGGGATACTGTAACCTTGTGGAGGTGGAGGGCAGAACAGGCAAGAAAGAACTGTAAAATTCCTGTTTTAACACATTATGGTGGTGATTCAAGGTCAAACTATTTTGATTTGGGTCGTTTGTAACAGTAACACCAATAATGATGATACTTTTCCTTCACTTTTTACACTTCTGAAATCTATAGTACTAAAACACATTCCTTTGCATGAATTGTGAAAATTGAAGAGGGCCTAGCATATGTATCAAATACCACTGCCTCGGGGTTGTTCTCAGTTTGGTGTGTAAAGGGGGAAGAATTCAGCCAAAGAATGCTGCTTCAAATGAAGACTGTTATTATTATTGTTGGTTTTGAAATCTATGGTGAGTAATTCTGGCTATGATACGAATTTTTTGAAATTGCTTACGTGGTGAGGAATATCCCATTCTCTAGACCCCCCCCCCTCCCCGCCCCTGCCCCTAAGAGAGAGAGAACTTTTTGTTCTCCTTTTGAAGTTATCTTATGAATGTCTTTGGCTTATCTCTCTTTCTCTCTCTGTCCGCCCCTCCCGCCCCCCCTTTTCCCAGGTAGGGTCCTCTCCCATTCTGGTCCTGGCTTTTAGTAATACATACTCATCCTCGGTAAGAATATTTAGTTTCTTGTTTAAATTTATTCTTGTACCAAGACACTGATCTGCTGCTGGAATGTTCTAAAATAGCCTTCTCCCAACTTCTGCGTTAATCAGCTTTTCTTCACAAGGGAACATTTAGCAACATCAAATAATAGTTTCAGACACTGTTTCATACTAGAAATCTTCTATTCTAAGCTACTAATTAGTAATTTTAATGTCTCATTTGGTTTTTACCATCTATATTCTAATTGTGGTGCTATGCTAGATATTTAATGTAGTTATGTATTTTGTGAATGTTTTAGGAATAGGAAAAGAGTTATTTTTATGCAGCTACTATTTAAAATAAAAATAATTTTATTTACATATTCGGGTCCCTTTGGGAGATTGAGGTGACAAATATTTCCCAGAAAGCTTGCCCATAGGCCAAAGAGTAAAATTATTATCACTCTCACCAATAAGATCCATCTACATGTATGTTTTCAATTAATATGTAAGTATTTTTCACGTGACTTATGCAGGTTCAATTATGATTGGAAGAAAGAGGGGGAAAATAAACGTAAGAAAGCAGTATTATTACTATAAAATTAAAACACTTGCTTAAAAGGAGAGTAAATGTACATCTCAAACCTGACTTCCACTGTTCAGGCTGCTTCCTTTATCTCATCTCATCTTGTTTAATTTCATTGTAGTCATGATTTCTTAGTGCAAAGCCCAAGTGGACTCAAATGTGGATGGAAGTGTTAATTATTCCCGTATTACTAGAACGCTCTGGATTATTTCATTATGACATTGTTGACTACATATATTTTAGCAAATACGAATTTCTTTGACATCGTATAACTAGTTTTGATCGTATCTTCCTATAAATGATTTCTCTCCGGTTTCTTATTACTTCAGGTGAGTTTATTTTTAAGTTATTTAAATCTAGGATTTTAAGTGAGTATTAATACGCTGTCACGTAATTCTTAGCCAAGGGATTAATTTTGTTGATTCGTAGTTCAGTTGTGCCATCTATGTAAGGACATAGGGGGTTATCTTAAGTCAAAAAAAAAAAATACCAGCCTGCTGATGTATCTTCCTTTCATGTATTTTGCCTCTGCAATAGCTAACATCTAAGCTGTTTTCTAATGAGGTGGCTTAAAAGAAATGAGCCTTCTGGAGAAGCTGTGCAAGAAGGTGCGTGTGTAGCTGCTCCAGCTCAGTAGCAGGTTGCCCTTGGTGGTGGCTGCCAGGGTGTGAGGGCCAGCCCGCACCACGGTCCTGCAGGGCCCGGTGCCTGGCGGAGGGGGCCAGGACACTTTCCCCACTTCCTAGCGTGGCTCTGAGCCTGTCAGCCTCCATCAGGGGCTGGTGGTAGCTGTGGACAGGCCTGAGCCTGGATTCCAGAGAAGGGTATTACTGTTGCACCCTGCTGCTTATCTCTGTGTTCCTGTTTGACTGTGTATGTAAATTCTGGGTACCGAGATCATAGAATTGTTATGGTTGGAAGAGACCTCAAAGATCATCAAGTCCAACCTTCTACTCAACGCCACCATTCCCACTAAATCATGTCTTAAAGCGCCACATCTAAACGTTTTTTGAACACCTCCAGGGACGATGACTCCACCACCTCCCTGGGGAGCCCATTCCAATGCCTAACGACTCTAACAGTGAAGAAGTTCTTTCTAATGTTGAGCCTGAACCTCCCCTGGCGCAACTTGAGACTGTTTCCTCTTGTCCTAAAGTTGCTTGGCTCCAGCCTGCTGTCTGGATTTTTGCTGAAGTTCAGAGGAAGGAGTAGAAGGAGGGTTCTAGGTTAAGATGTATATGGAGGAAGGTAGAGAAGGGGGGTGGGAGAAACTAAAGGTAGCTGTGGCTAATAATTTTCCTTTAGAAAAGCTTAATTTGGTCTCTGAACATGACCTAATCTCAATATTGATAGCATTTCTTCTGGTTATTCAAAACTTGATGAGAAAGGCGTTATGAAAAGTGCTGTGGACAGGAAGGAAAAGAATCAGAGTCTTGATCAAAAGCCAATTTTAACATTTTAAAGCAAAATGCTATGACTAAAGCAAACTTTGATGATTAAATTTATGTAATTACGGAATGTAACAATGCAGAACACAGTCATTTCTTTAGCTCCTGGCTTCATTATCTGTGTCTTTGTCATATACCAAAGTCCTTTTTTACACCTAGCAAAGAACTATTCATGGCAGACAGGGGACAAATTGCTGCTTTCACAAGCTTGAAACTTTCAGTCATCATGGGAAGAAAGTTCTTAGCAGAAGAACATGGAAAATTGCTAAATGTACTTATGTGTGAGTGAGATACATAGTACTTTTCATTACATAAATTAGGATTATATTGGAGGTTAATTTTGGCTAAACCTTTGATGTATAATAATTCAAACTGTTGAGAGCAGCTCTTCAGTCCTGGAGTGCTTATCTCGTGGTGTCATTATTTCAAACCTGAATGAATGTCCATCATAATGATTTCCCAAATCGCCACTGTTATTTGAGAAATGTAATTCTAGAGAGCTAAGCATACAAGTAATTGTTTAAATATAATAACAAAAAATATCTTAAATATGCTGTAGAAAAAACATACAATTACAAGCTATGTGAAAACACATTTACGTTAAATTTTCTTCCGTCTTTTCTTTTTGGTTGGAGTAGAGAAAAAGAGTAACTGGAAGGGTTTAATATGCTGCAAAGTTTCAATCCTTTCAAAACATTCATGAACAGAATCATCCCGGAATAAATTTGGTAACTTCATAAGGAAATTTTAATTGTGATTCAGATTTGTCACTTCAAAGTGGAGCTTTCCAGTGGTTCCCAGGTCTTTAGCCTGTGAGTGATTGTGCACTTCATCTTTCTTTGCAATGGAAAGGGTGCCAGAATCAGCAACAACTGTTTTCAGTCAAGGGTGGATTTTTTTTTTTCTGATTAATGTCCATCAAGGTGCACGTAAGCTCTTTCCGAACTAAGCTACTTGTTTGCAATGTATTTTAGTCTAAGAAAACTTGTATTAGCTAAGAATTCTTAAACCTTGTTTTCTTTGTTCAGAGAAATAAAAATTAAAATTGGCAGCAGTTCATGCTGGTAATTTTCTCCAGTGTTTGAGTCTGTATCATTTTTATACCATAGGAGTAGAAATTAAAAGTAACTTTTTCTGAACAGTGGACATGAGCCAGCTTCAGTGTCTGGCCTTGTTTTGGACACTGTATTTTAATGTGAGGGGTGGAGTACTTTGAGTGCAAATGATTTTGTAGGATGATTAGCTGCATTTTATCTTCCTGGTCAAAAACAGAACTCGGTGACATAATGACGGAATGCAAGCACCTACCATGCAGAAAATAGACATCGTTTCAAAAAGCCAACAAATGCGTTCATTGCTCAACACTGAAGCAAGCAAACAAGCTCCTAATCATAGAAGGGACTAAATAGTAATACACGTCAGACATTGCATTGCTGACTGTCTGCATTATTTTTGACTCAGACAAGCTGTAATGATCTTTCACGCTGTTTTGCTTTTAAACTATAGCAATTTAATTTTTATAATACTTGCTTGTGTCTCAGTTCTTGGCCTGCTCTCTTACCTTCTAGCCAATATTGTAATTTTGCTTAATAGCCCAGGCATTTACTTTTTTTGCTCACATGGCTGTCTTGGGATGTCTAAAGATAATTTGTGCATATTCAGAGTGAACTCCCTATAAAATCTTTATCGACTACAATGGAAGAGGTTTCTTTTGTTTAAATAGCAAGCTTCAATCCAGGCTTTGAACTAAAGTTACTGTGAAGTTACCATTGACTACTTGAACTTGTAATTTTCCCTTAGAAGTTGCTGTGTAATAGAGATGATACAGGACTAAAAGCACCCCAGTCCTATTTATTACTGTGTACTGACTTTCCAGTCTTCTTTACATAAGTCTGTCTGTACTACTAGTTTATTAATTATTACAGCTATCTTGAGAGCCCATTAAGCCACTGTGATGCTTAGATTTGGCTTAGCCTGATGTGACCTTTTCCTTTACTCTGTTTTGCAATTGCATTCTTTGTTTCTTTGTTCTTAAAGTCTGGGAACCACTTAGATGCCTTCAGACCCCTTCTTACCTTATTGACCCCATAATGATTTCTACATTTCTGGCCTGAGTAGCAATTTTAATCTGCTAAGGGTTTCTTTACCAGACTTTTTGCATGCAGAGTGGCCTTCAGGAATACTCCCTTCTGCTTCTTCCTTTTGAATTTCAGATTCTTTCTCTGTATTTTTCAAAATCTTAGTGAGCTGGTAACTGAGGGGTAACATGGATTACTCATTTTATTTTGTCACTGTTTTGAGCACTTTTTCATTATAGCCAAGTTGTCCATGGCAAGCTTATGTTACTATATGATCCCAATGTCTTGGTCCTTTAAAGTCACTCTAGTTTTTTGTGGTGTGTGGTTTTGGTGGGTTTTTTGGTGGTGTGTTTTTTGGTAGTTCTTCAAGATCCTGTGTGCACCTGTAGGGAA
>NW_009616987.1:7065-44820 GCF_000690535.1 Cariama cristata
GTTGGCTTAATATATTTTAATAACATGTAAGATTATGGAGCGTGATACAGAACTAAGTCTACTTTAGACAATGGATAAAAATGAAAGATAGTGATGCTGTTGTAACTGAGTTTGTTTGCAATGGCTGTGCGGAAAATGGGAGTAGGATGTCAGTCCTAGCACCGCAGCTTATGACGAAGACGTGTGTCATGTGGCCCTACTAAAAAGCAGGAATTCGGTTTCTTAAGCAAGGATGACGTGTGTCATGTGGCCCTATTAAAAAGCAGGAATTCGGTTTCTTAAGCAAGAACTGAACGTTGTAAGCATGGTGGGTTTACCAAATTAGGAAAAGAGAGTAAGATGTCAGCCTTACTATCCCATTCATAGCAACAGTATTACGTGTTCATGAATTTAAGTTTTTCCCTCTTCACAGGAACACTGAAATGTACTAGCACATTATATTCAAAGTTCAGTCTTGATTTTGATCCTGATCAAAGGGATACACTTCAAGTATTTTGACATCTAATCCTTTTTCCTCGCTTTGATCATTTCAGACTGAGGTACAAGTAACCACTTCCACTACCTGTTAGCCAAGAATGAAAAGCATCTTATCTGCAGGTAATGGATGCTGCTGCTTGGAACTTCATCCCCTTGATATTTTAGTGTAAAATATATCTCTTTCCTTTTGCCTGTGGTTTTCAGCACTGCTGCACTGTATCATGGGGGGGGAAGGTACTTTAAAAAAAAATAAATCTATTCAATAATAATATAGGGGCAACGGATATGAAACTGTCACAGGGTGCCTGTGAATTCTATGCAATACAATTTGAATGAGTCCCTAGAGAGTAATAGAAGGTTAAAACAAACAGGCACTTTGTTGTTCTAATATAAAATTTCTCATGAGATGCTATCATTAGGCAGATCATTATGGACTTTTTTCTTCTTGTATCATAAAACAGAACTGGCATTTACTGGGGCTGATATCTTGCACAATAAACTATGAAAGAGGGATTTATGGAGGCAGCAGAAGCCATGTAAAAGTTGTTTTGTGCTGTTGAGTGCTATAGATGGGCTCCAGAAACTAACGAGCAGAAGTCTCACCAGAGTTCCCTCAGGTGCTAGAGATGGGCCAAGAGGGTCCTAACCAGCCTGTTGGAGTGATGGTCTGCTTTGAGAAGACAGCTCTTGCAGTTGTGCCACCACGTTAGCCTCAAAGCTGTAACAGTTAAACGGCGACCCCAAGTACTTATCTGATATATGACTCTGTAAAGTGGAGAACAGTAAGTGCTGGGGAAAGACATTTCCTGGCTTTGTTTCCTCCTTTTTTAATGTGCTTTTAAAAATTCAGAAGAACTGATTTATACTCAGTTCTGTCAAGAAATGATGGTATGTAGGGTTAAGTACATGAAAATGGTACCATTTTGCATCCATAAAATATTATCCATTTCATAAGATTTTTTTTGTTGTTTTTTTAATTCTATCTTGCCTCGGATCTCTTCACCTTCCTCAGACAATGTTATTAGGCTTCATTTAAGAGGATTTGGTGAGGAGATTGTATTTTTTTTCTTCAAGGGTATGTAGGAGAAATATTTGTATCAAAATTAAGGAATCCCCCACTATTCATATCTCAACCACAGCTGTGAGCAAATGGTTTCAGCCACCCATCTTTCCCAGTATTTCTGGTTGATTGCCTTCCTCCCGTGCATTTTTCCTTTCTCTACCACCGACTTTTTCCTACCTGATGCCCTCATTCTATCTCATTTTTTCCCTGCTGAAGTCCTGCTCTTCTTCCCAAACTGGATCTCTGTTGGAGGGAAGGGAGATGCTAAGGAGAAATGTTACTTGCTTAGAATCTTGCTGATGAGTGGCATTTCAGCTCATATGAGTGACAACAGGGGAAATGAATCACTGTCACTGCAGATGAATGTTACTTGGCAGAGCTGGAATAGCTACTTCGTGGCTGGGTCCTTCTCATGGTTTACATCTCAGTTTTGCTTCTGGTCTGATCCACGGTAGGAGCTGAAAAAGGTTGCAGGCTTTGTGGAGCAAATGAGTCTGTGCGTAACGCACGTAATGCTGTCAAGAGTTTTGTGGGACTTGCACTGTTTTTTTGTGGTTTATGGACAGCAGGGCTGAAAAAGTTGAAACAAGTGCCAGCAGGTAATTTTGTTTTCCACGTAGTCCAAGTATGAAATGTGTGGGCTCCATTTGTCATTCCAGCTGAGTCTCTGTGAACACTGACCTGCTCATGTTTGCCCATTTTTTTTTGTTTCTTTTCTTTGACTAAGTGTTGCCTGCTGGAGCAAACGTTTTTGAATCTGAATTTCTAAGCATACACAAATGATAAATTGCTTTATTTGTTCAAGAAACACTATTGTAGGAATGTCTTAATTTTAATTAATAAGGGGGGGGGGAGGGCTATAATTTGTTGAAGGTGTTCTTTGTAAACAAAAATTGTATTGATACTATCCATGAAGGCAATAGATGTGAAAATAACTTTGTTATTTTGGAGGACTGCAGTTATGTGATTTATTTTTACATACAGCTGTATTAGAAATCCATCCTTTATGTTTCAGAGAATGTCAGTTTTAGAAAGCTACAAGCTGTAAATACTGAGATGGGCTTACTACCAGTTTCCACCATCACTTACTAGGTATGGAAAAGACAGAATAGCAATGAATGTTTTGCACTTTGAGGACTGCTCAGTGCTCTGGCAGGTCAGACCTGTTACAGGTGGTGTGAGCACTTCTCTGTGCCACGAGAAAGGGGCTTTGCATGTTCTGGAGTGTTGAGGACAGCTGTTCCTGTTCATATTCATAAGTGGATGCTTTAAAACATCATTACTTAGGTGTTTCTTTTGTAGCCATTGAAGTGATGTGTGGCCCTTCTGGTCAGCCATTACTGAGTGGTTACTCAGGGCGCTCATAACCATGTTGGGGTTTCCTCTCCTCCTACCTCCTTGGTGTCCCTTCAGCCACCAACGTAAAGCTGCGCTTGCAGCTTCCTAAATGGAGGCGGATGCCTGCGCTTTAATGCTTTCCTTCCGTGGTTTTTTTCCTTTCATTTGAGAGCCACTTGGAGAGAAAACTAGAACAGACAACCTTTCCTTCAACTCTGATCTTTCTGGTATTACTTAGCAGTGAAAGGTGGCAATACAAATCTGAGTGAGCCTGCCTTCAGAAAGATACCTCTTTCTCTGGAAAAAGAGTGCATACCAAGAGTTTTTGCATAAGTTGTCAAGAGGTAACTAATTCTTCAGTTCATCTCGGATCTAAATTTAAGTGCTCTGTTTCTCTGTTTAAACCTACGTGACCTTCTGTAAGAACACATAGGTTAAACAGTCTAGCAGTTAATAGGTGAAGCTGTTACCTTACATTGTGATAGTATTACAGTATCCTTAAAATAGCCAAAGGAAAGAGATCCTCTAATTCCTTTGACCTGCAACATTTTAGTGGCGTTTTCTGTTTTGCAGAGGCACTGATCTGTCCCTTCATAGCTGTCTCTGGCAGCTTGTGCATGCAAGGGTGAAAAGGATGAGCTGCGATAAGTGCCATAAAACTGAAGGGAGCCGAGAGAGATGCCTGGATGATTCAAAGTGCTTTTATTAAGCCCTCTTTCCATAATTTCTTAGAGGGAAGGAAAAGTGTCTCTTTCAAGCTTGGCTAGACTTAGAATTAGCTGCTGCCTTCCTTTCATTGTCTTGGCACCTTTGTGGTACTGCTGCTGGCTTCTTAACAGCTTCGGCTCATGAACAGCCAGTCTATTCCTGCATGCAGAGGGCTGTAATTTCATCTTGCCTTTACAGATAGATTGCTTTGACTTTGAGAGCTGTGAGGAGGGTCTCAATGTTAGCTTTAATTAGCAATTTTTTTGGTTGTTTTCCCTAGTAAAACTTGTTCCAGTTTAATGTGAACTGTCATTTGCTTTGAATACCTCCATGTCATTGCTGGAGTCCTTTTTTTTTTTTATGAAAAGAGTCTTTACAGCTCATTCTCAAGGTATTCGAGAAAACCTTAAAAGCTTTTGGAAGAGCTGGCTTCTAGCTTTCTAAATGTAGCAAGGATGTACTTTGGTAGGCTGAAGACTTTCCTAAATATTTTTACAAGTCTTTCTCAGTTTTACTTAAGTAATAAAAGTAAAATAAACTTCTTTATGTTGGTATATGTAGCATTTGACCACCTTTACTTACCAGCAACACTAAGCAAGAACTTGACAAGTCTCTGAAGGAGGTGGGGTACATTCCAAAATATCCTACAGATGCTAATTTGTTACTCTGAGGAATGTGTTGTGAACATCCTTTCCCATCTGTTTCATAGCTATCAGTGTTTTCAGTTTAAGGACAATGACTTGAACATTTGGAGCTTTTTGAAAAGGGGAAGGGAGTCTTAATAGGCCCACAATCTGTTCCTAACCTACACCTGTCTATGTTTTGTTCCCTTTCTCACAAAGCTAAACCACTTTATAAAATGGAGGGTTTCAGTGTCAGAGCTTTTCAGGTATCAGTTAGGCTGTCCTAGACACAGGTGAGGGTTATTCCCTGAGCTCTGTGTGAGGCTTTCTTTTTGTCAGAAAGCACTACAAGTACAGGCTCTTACATGCTCATGCACTGTGAGCACATGGGCATCAGCATCTTGCTGGCAGTAGCTTTGTACAGAGGATAAGCCTGGGTTTGCTGGCTGAAGTCAAAGGGTTATATGCTTGTATTTAAATCTTTGATATTAAATTTTTCCAAGAAAATTTTAGCTTGCCTTTCTTCATGTGGATTTCATGCTTAACATCTAATGCAAGCGATCAATTTTGTCTCTTAAGATCCCTCAGTTTGAGTTTCATTTTGAAAAAAGGATTTGTGGGTTTGGTTTGTCATTTGCTCTATATTTACAGCTTGCATCCTTTATAATATAAAACATGAGTCAATGTTTTTCTGCATCTTTTGGAACAACATGGCATAAAGACAAGTTGTAAAGAGAAATAATCTGGCTTTGAAAGCAGGCTTAAAAAAACCTGAAAGTGTGTATTTTTATGATGCTTAGCCTGTCCTGAACTGTAGGAAGCAGAAATCTTTTGGAATTTATTTTATTAGCCTGAATATTTCCCCTAATAAAACAAGCATCTAAAACCGTAAGCTGTATTTTAGTCTACAAGAAGCCTGTCTATGAAAGCACTTGCAAGTGACTCTTAAAACCCAGTAAAATCAGAGGCAAGCTCACATTTATCTAACACAGTGAATGCAAGAGATAATGTCATGAACTACTACTTGGACTATTAATACCTCTGTGGTGTAGAACGCAGTCTTCTGGAGAGGATGCTTCAGTATTACACTGCAGCAAAGAATAAAATGCGGTTACCTCTGTCTAAAAGTTAGCATATATAATGCATGTAATATGCTTATTTTATAGTGCAGAGCCTCATATAGTAAAAGCAGTTGGAGATGATGTGGGAAAATCTGGACCAAGTCAGAAAGATCTTTTTTGAAAGGTGTATCTTACTATATATAGTGAAAGCAAATGGTTCTGATTCCCTTCTCCTCACTTTATTGAAGTGCTGGTTACTGTTTGAGGAGGTAACACTTATCAGTTTACAAAACTGAAGGTAGGAGGAGGAAATAAAAACAAGGGAAAGAATAAGCCCCCAACTGTGCTGCAGTATGTCAGCATTCTTCAGGGCCTCCTGTATGGAGGTGTTAAAGTCCAGTCTGTTGACTTCAGACACAGTGGCACATGCCTGCATTGAAATGATCCCACGCAGTAAAATTTCATGAGGAATAGGGGACCATGTTGTTGTGCTCAGGCTACATGTCTGGCTGTTCAGGCTGATGTCTTTACCGCTGGAGCACGCGGGTGTTCTGTCATAGAATCACAGAATCATTATGGTTGGAAGAGACCTCAAAGATCATCAAGTCCAACCATAGACCCGATGCCACCATGCCCGCTAAACCCACTAAACCATGTCTCGAAGCACCACATCTAAACATTTTTTGAACACCTCCAGGGATGGTGACTCCACCACCTCCCTGGGGAGCCCGTTCCAATGCCTGATGACTCTTACAGTGAAGAAGTTCTTCCTAATGTCCAACCTGAACCTCTCCTGGTGCAACATGAGACTGTTTCCTCTTGTCCTATCGCTAGTTGCCGGGGAGAAGAGACCAACCCGTGCCTCGCTACAACCTCCTTTCAGGTAGTCGTAGAGGGCGATCAGGTCTCCCCTCAGCTTCCCTGCCCTGTAGGAAAGGGGTCCATCTTCCTTGGAAAAAAACTCTGCAATAAATTGGTCATGTTGCTATGATTGGTTTCAGAGGCACTTACAAGACAGGCAGTAGTTTTCAGAGTGGCATGATGTACTTGGATCTGTACTGAGCAGTTTAGACTTGTTAACTGCAGATGCTGCGACACGTTACAGCTGTTGCAGTCAGTTTTTGCACTTGCCTACTTTGCATTGTTAAGAAAAGCTTTTTTGCCCTTTCATTCGGAGCTGGCTGTTGCTTTCAGATACAAAACACTTACCCACTTCAACAGCAAAACTGTTTTTCTTAGTTTACCAGCTCCTCTTCCTGTCGTTATGACAGATCTCAAGCTGTATCAGGCTCAGTCCCAAACATAACTTCATGTTTACTTTAAAGTCAAAAAAGATCTAAAGGAATAATGTTAGATATTTGATTTAAATTGATTAAGGATATTCATCTCTACTGAAAACATTGCACTGATCCCTTTTGCTTGCTTGTACATTTTTAATGGCTTATATTTTAATATTGCCATGCGGTAACTTTGAAAAACTTGTGTACTTGAAAATGTCATACATTTGAGCAAGATTCTTAAAAATAATTTTAAGTTTTAAGAAAGGTACTTGAATGCTTCTGACACTCCATAAGGAGAGAAGTTGGAAAAATTTCCTTATCACTGAACAAAGCAGAAAAATTATTCCAGGGTATTTAAGTGGTTTTCCCTCCTGTTTGACGCAGATGCATGTGGATGTTTCATGTCTAGGTATGTTACTCTGTCCAGCTGCACGCAATATATGTGTTCTTGTTTCCACCTGTGGTTATTAGCCAAGTGATATCTGAACTATCAGAGAGTAATTTACAGAAATTGGGCTATTTTGAAGAATAAATCACTTTGTTTTAACTGGATGTGATTTTTTTTCCTTTTGTTAGTGATTGAAGTAATAATAACCATGTCAAATGTATTCATATTTCACACAGTATATGAATGCCTGAGCTCCACATTCACTGGAAAAGTTGGCAAATAGTTCCTTCATCAGTTAGGTGTATTGCAGGGTGGGCACTTCAGAAAAGCTTCACTGGCACTAGTAGAACATAAAGTTACATTTACCTGACAATGCCAGTGGAAGGATAAATGGAAAAAGAAGAGAAGGAAGTATCAGATGATAATGATAGATTATGACATCTTCTTTGTGTGGTGGGATTAAAACATACTTTCCTGAACATCAGTATTTTCCCGTTGTCTTGGGTGTCTTTCACCATTGCACCAGTGGGAGCTGTGCTGCTGGCTCCACAAAGCACAGATTTATGTTTTGTGGTTGTGTTGGTTTTTTTTTCCTCCCTTGTGCATCGTGAGACAAAGATGCCCTTGAAAAGAGACACATTTATGATGCTTGCTTCAGAAGGGCTGAGGTCCAGCAGGTTTGCTGCACTGAGGTTTCACAGGTGCAGAACACAGAGCCCACAGCCAAAGTGCCTCATGAGCTATACTGCAGTAGGGAGTGAGTCTGGTCCTGTACTGTCTTGTCCAAGAACTGTTGCTCTACAGCTGGGTAAATAGACTTTTCTTCAGGGTTGGCCAAGTCAAAAGAGTTCACTTCTGTTTTGAATGCAAGAATTTGACTCCTTCCCAAAGCTGACAAATATTTCTGTACTTTACTACAAAGCTGTCAAGGTGGAAGGCAGGCATTTTATTGGTTTGGTTTGATAGTCTGCACTCTGTTCTTGGTGTGGGAAGAAAGGGCTGCTGGAGGCCAGAGGTAACTGAATTAGCAAAGGATGCTAAGATGGCATTAAAAACACAGAATGAGAACATGCGCTTTTTTTGGCATAGTGTCATGCAGTCTGGATTTTACAGGATTCAAGGAAAAGCTATTAGAAATTGGCAACCTCTTTTTTTTCTTAAAGAAAAGAGATTTCCAGAAATATTAATTGAGACCTTGTAGTACTGACTTGCTGACTTGATTTTATTTTTTTTAAATTAATATCTGAATGCTGAGATAATACACCGGCATCTTCTAGCAAGCCCCTACAAGCTTTTGCAAAATCATAGTAAGGTAAAATCCTCTGGTCAAGAATAGCTTTGCAAAGCATTAAGCTAAACACATATGTATTTTCCTGTTTTTGACTGGAGGATTAGCGATTTGTTTCTTTGAAACTCTACACTGAGCTCTTAATTAAGCTTACCAGGCACAAGTGCACTTCAGGTGATCCAGACGACCTTTAAAGGGCCTGCAGCAGATGGTGGAAAGTCTGTGTTCTACGCAGTATTCTGCTGTTTTGTCTGTTAAATAAGTATCTAATTACTCCCAGTCTTATCTTATTTCAACACAGTGTCACTAAATTACTTACATGGCTGTAAGTAAGGTAATCCGTTGCCAATCCGATAAGCTTTCAGCTTGACTTTTTGGGAAGTAAACTTGCACATGATGAGAATTTTCTTTTGAGCAGACAAGAGTGTCTTCCAGTACTTTTCCAGAGGCTCTTAACAAGATCATTCACTGTCTTTCCCACAAAGCTTTTCTTTCAGCTGTTCTAAATAAATTGCCTGTGACAAACTTGGATTTTTTTTTTTAAAGTTTCTTTCTTGAGGGCAAAATGGGTTTTATTTGTGATGTCTTACACTGTGATGGGCAAGAAGATGCAAGCACTTCTGAAATAATAGCATCAACTCTTTGTATTTGTGGACACCGAACCATTACTCTTGTTATTTTTTTGAACTGCTGCCCGTGTCAGGCAGGACGGCTGCTATGTAGAGCAGCACTTGGGCAGGTGGTTGAATCATCCCCAAGTTAATTTCTTCTTCAGTATTGTCTTGAAGAGATCTAAGGTGTGAAAATAGGCAGGTTGTTATTGGAGTCAGTATCTAGATTTTTTCCTCATCTATGGCTCTTCTCAATCTCGCTAATTCTGAGATGCTATGTGAAAAGCTTGACAACATTAGGAAGGCTTTTGCTCCTCTCAGCCTTCCTGCAATCATCCTCTCTGCATGTTAGCACACCTGCAAGCCTGTGGAGGAGGGATGTTTGCCATTAAAGAAAAAAAAGCAGCATTACTTATGTGTATTCTCATGCATTGGAAAGAAGGGGGGGTGTCCTGTGATCAAAAAACCCTGTAACTTCTGGTCTTCAAATAGTGAGCCTTTGCTATCTAGTTCTGTCTTCAAAATGTATTCTGGCTGCTACTGTCCTGCATCCCTGTGCAAGCTGCATGTCCTGCAGAAATCAATGAAGTTCTGCATTACGGCATTCCCATGGAGCTCAGGGTAGGGTGAGGCTCCATAGGCATAAAATTGCCCTTACCTCTTTACCTCAATAGCTATTCTACAGTAACAGTATTGAGGGGGGGAAAAATGTTTGGGAGAAGTGTATCAATCTCTACTCAGTTAGTGGTTTATGTTTTATATAGTTCATATGCTTCGTATTTGCCAGAGACAAGCTGGACTGGATATTTGATATAGACTAATTAGCAGGTCTTTAGGCCAGTAAATACTGGTCTTTATTTTTAGCTCTGTTATCTTCCTCCTTTGTTTTTGAATGAACTTGTTTCATCGGAAAGAGTCATTCAATTAAAATGGTGTGAAAAGCACTCGATTCGGTCAAAACTCAAGATGACATCTTGTGACAGAAATAGCTAGTGTCTGTTTTGGGCTCACGGAGAAAGGCAGCTGTGCTTCTGTCTTGTTATTTTAATCTCTGAATGTTTACATCTTGGTACCCTGTGATGCTATCAACTCCACAACGCCCTGTAGTGTTAAGGTAGGTGGTTTCCTTTTGGTCTCCCTGTATCTGCTGGAGAAGCCGAGTGCTCCATCCTGCTGAGCTGAGGACCTCTGCAGCTGCTGCTTCTTTGTTGTTCAGCCTGGAGAAGAGAAGGCTTTGGGGTGACCTCATTGCGGCCTTCCAATACCTGAATATATGAGAGATGAGGACAGACTTTTTAGCACGGTCTGCTGTGACAGGACAAGGGGTAATGGTTTTAAACTAAAAGATGGTAGATTTAGACTAGACATAAGGAAAAAATTTTTTACAATGAGTGTGTTGAAGCACTGGAACAGGTTGCCCAGAGAGGTGGTGGAAGCCCCATCCCTGGAGGCATTCAAGGTCAGGCTGGATGGGGCTCTGAGCAACCTTATCTAGTTGGACATGTCCCTGCTCACCACAGGGTGTTGGACTAGATGACTTCTAAAGGTCCCTTCCAGCCCAAATGATTCTATGATCTCTTGCCCTTCCAGGTAATCCTGCATTGCACAGCAGAGTAATTTCTCCTGTCATTTCCACCCTGAATGACAGAGGACGATCTGTTTTGTTCAAAAGTAAGGTTCAGGTTCAGACAAGTGTTAATTCAATTTGTGTTTAAAAGGAGGTCAAATGAGATAATATAATGCTGCTTTCTGTCCTTAAAAAAATGTATAGATGTAGCCGGTGAAGGGAAATGTCTTACTCCTGTAATTTTAGTCATTGTCCTTAATCAAATTCTCAGAACAAAACACAGGAAAAGACAAGCTCACAAGCAGTCTAACAACCTCTTTAACTTTAGTCTCTAAGTTCCCATAAATAGTTTACAAACTAATTGTCTTTAAAAGAGAAAAATCTGTTACTAAGGGCAAGATGTTTAATGTATTTCTGGTAAATACGCAATTTAATCTAATAGTGCTGTTCTTAGCTGTTAATATCCACGGATGACCTGTTTGGCTTGAGCATCTGAAAGCAGAGCTGTCCTATTAACCTGCCAGGGTATCTCTTAGCTGTGTTTAGAGAGAGATTTGGAAGAGCTTGAAGATCGTCATTGTAAACATCATAGCACGATGCCAGGGAAGTATTACCATGAGCGTACTTGCGGCTTTTATTGCATGATCGATTGTTAAAAAGGTCGCTTTGTTTATGTTTTTGCATTAGAAATCATACCAAGTTAAATAACAACATTTTGCCTCCCTGTGCTATGTGGCTGGTAATTTCTGTTAAGCTGGATGAAAGCTCCGACTGTAGAATTTGAGCTTTATCTCACGCTGTGGGTTACAAGCCACCAGAAGGATTTTTTTTTTTTTTTATTTCTTCCCTAAAATAATATCCTCCCCTAACTTTCACTGAATTTTTCCTATTTTTAAAATATCTGGGCACTAGTGGTGTTAGTGCAAATGCTGGTGGCTATGGAAATGGTTCAGTGGAGATGGGCCCTGAAGTCCCCGCTGTCACCCTGCAGACATGAGTATAACCAAGGATGCAGGGAAATGGACAGCAGCTGTGCCACCAGGGAGTGGCCTTTCCAGAGCAAGGTTTGGGGGTTTTGTTGCATTTTGGGGGTTACCAATGCTGTGCCTGGTGCTATGGCTCGTGGCTGCGGAGCTGCAGGCCCCATGGTCCAGTGGGGTGCCTGTGTGTGCCCCAGCCCTGTGCCTTTGCTTGTTCCCCTGGTCTTTGCTTGGTGGGCTGAGGAGGATGAAAGTTCACAACCGATTCTCTGTGCACCAGTCGTTATTTTGTACATTTTCAATACAGCTCTGTTTAAAGCTCCTATCTAAGGTAATCCATCTCACCCTTGAAGTAATCAATCAGTAAGGGTTTTGAGTCTTCCTACTGTGGCTCTCCGTTTCCTTAATCATTCTTCTTGTTCATAGACTTGCCCTTGGACAGTACTTTACCTATCAGGTTCAATATCTATAGTATATGATTTTTCTCCTCCCTTCGCCTGCCTTGCTGAAGTTGGCCTGTTTTAATACCTGTGGGGAAAAAAAAATCATATCCATGTAAACCTATTATTCGAAGAGATTTTATGTTGTTGTATATATAGGTAGTTTTCATAGCTTGAACTAAAGCAAATGTATAATTTAATTTTCTATTTAGAATTGCCACTACAGGGTGTTAAATTGTTGCTGCTATAATGAAACTGCATCAAATGTAGTAATGAATTTAACAGCCATATATGCACCATAGTAGAGCATAACAAGTCAATTTAGGGTTTGGTCTCAGGAAACAGAGTGGTTTTTTAAAAAGCATTCACAATTCACAGCTGCAAACTATCCTGTCTTTACCTATGACTCCAGGAATTAGCTAAATGTTTATGCATGAGTTTAAGGACTTATTAGCAACTGCAAGAACTTGCTCTTTTATTTCTATGCTAAAACTTCAGAGCAAAGTAATATAAGTAAGCTTTTTTGTTCTGAAATATTTCCAAACTCTGCAGGCAGCATGATTTAAAAATATTGCTTCCTCAGGTGATAATGTCGGGTGATGTGTACTAGAATGATCACAATATATGCTTATGTGTGGACCTTTCTTGTATTTAGTTTTTCATTTTCTCTGGTTCTCTCAGGCTTTGAAGAAAAGTTAAAATACCTGAATGCTAAACTGAGTTGTTCATGTCTTCTCTGAAAAGGACTAAATAGCAAAATGGGAAGGGAAGTATACATGCATTGAAATTATGAGTCTCTCTGATCCTGAAGAGATGTCCATCACAAGCTGAAAGCAGTGGGGAAAACCCAGCATTCAGTAGAAGCAACATGTTATGTGTTAACAATTCCTGTGTTAGAGAAGCTTGATTTTTTTATATATATATATCTGAGCTCTTATTCAGTGATCACATAGTAACTACATATTTCATAAATGAACTGAAATATACTCGTAAACACATTCAAACCATAGCCTTAGTCAAAAATGTCAGTATCTGTTTCTCAGGCTAGGAAATGAGATGTACATTAAATGGTATGTTTCCAGAACGACACAGGGAACTTACAATTTGGGAATAAGTCTCAGAGTTCATGTTTTCCAGTACAAAACAAACCTTTTCTCTTCAGCTGACTGATATCAGAATTGTTTATATAAGAATCCTTGTGCGTCGAAGTATGGAGTGCATGCACATACAGCTACGTTTTTTGCACTATGCTTTTCACCCCTGTTGTGAGGAAAGGAGTAGCTCTACCATGTTCAAGAGAGAATTTCCAGGTGCAAATCCCATTTGTCTGTCACTCCTGTTTCTGCCATTCACAGCAATGACAGTTATTATCTTATCAATTATTTTAAGAGGAGAAGGTGTTATATATCCTTTTCCTAGTATTGACTTCATAACAAAAGCTAAAATCTCATTCCATGGAGTGAGGGAATTGAACAATTTAAAAAAAAAAAAATTTTTTTATAGCTCTCACAAATTGTACTGTTATTCTAGGGAAAGCTAATGCTAAGTGATTCTTGCTGACAATGACAGGCTGTTCTAGCCAACAATGTGGAGACTTACCTGTGCACCATCAAAGTTGTTATTGTAAAATTTTCCTATATGTTAAACGCCTAAGCACGTTTCAGCCACAAAAACCATACAGGTTTTTAGGCACCTCTGAAAAACAGTGTGTTCCGTATACAACAACGGAGGTAAGGTCTAAATTCCCTTCTGAGATGTAAGACTAGTTAATTGCTCTGTCTTATACCAGAAGAATCTGGCTTGATCTTCACCTAAAGAACCTGAGACTTACATGCAGGGACTGCACCAACGTAGAGCAGCAGCAGTCTCCAACAGGGTCTAGGTCAAAGTTACCAAAAGGCTGGGGTAGCCCTGGTGTGCCCAGGGCACCTTCTAAGCTGTGCCATGATCCTTGGGATGACTGAAGCCCTCAGAAGGCACACCAGGGAGAAGAGGCTGAGAAATCCTGCAAGCTTTCATGTTTTCTTGCCTTTTTTTTCAGCACAAGTGGTCACACTTCTCATCTTTTGCCACCTTGGGCAGGTCCTGGGTGCAGGTGTGCTTCTGCAGCATTGTCAGGAGTGCCCAAAAGTGAAACTCTGTCCTCTTCAGGTTTCCTCTTAAAATGAGAATAGAAGGTGGATGGTCTGTGTTAGAATGTGAGGGTTAATTTGAAAGATGATGCTTCTCTGGTGTTAAGCTTTACATTAACTCTTTTAAATTGATTTCCGTCCTTATCTTAGCTCTGTGGATAAAGCCATGTTAGTTAAAACTTAAAGATGTTTCCTATCAAGGATTTTGCTTAACGGACTGCTTTTCAGAGGAAAGGAAAATAGTTACTTACTCTGAATGCTTGCAAAGGAGAAGATTAATGTGCTTTTCATGTTCAGTCATGATAGGGGAAATAGTTGTTTGCAGTTTCTTGATAACTTAGCTCAGAGTTCTTCCCCACTTGATCTTGAAATGCTTGTTTCTGGAAGGTGGGGAGAAAGATATATTATAAAATTATATAAATATTCATTGATAATTGTACAGTAATACTGAATTTGTGATGGAGTTGTAATGATTTTTTTAATTTTGAAATTTAAGATAATTTCCAGCTCTTTTCAAAATACACAAAAAGAGATGCCTCCCGTACCTTGCAGTACATAATTAAAAAAGCCCAAATAACTATAGGTTAAACAGTAACATCCCACATCATTTGGAAAATGATGGAAAACCTGGAAGGCAGACAAAAAGCATCCTGTTAAACACAAAATCAAATTGCTATACAAAAATTGTGCTGTTCACTTGGTTTACCTATGGGTTTATTAAACTGTCCCAGATAATAATAAAAAAAAAACCCTTAAAATCATGTGTTTCTAGTTTGCTAGCTGTGGGATTGATATCTGTGACTTGACATTATCGGGAGGAAGTGGGAAAGGCTCATCTTTCCCTCTGTCATTGTCATGTGAATGGAAAGAGATGAGACTTCAAGAATTGGTAGATTATAACAAGAGAGAGGATACCTAAGCTCTGAGCAATGATATGAGGCACAATGAGAATATGCTGGGGTTACTTTCACAGGCTTACCAGGTTCATACGTGGGGGCTTGTTGCAGCGAGCACAGAAAAGCACTGAAGATGGCTGCATTGTAATGGATATTGAAGTACTGCTGAAAAAGCTATTCTAACTGTAAAATTGTTTCATGGAATTTGCAAGTGTTGTATAGATGATCACCCTCACCCAAAGGTTCTTCACATCCATATGCTGATGAGCAAAGGTGTTCTTTTGTTAGCTTGTATTTTTACACAGCAATTGTACAAATCTTAACCGTACAGACAGTATTTTGCCAAGCAACTGTATTCTGCTCTCAAACACCACTCAACTCCAAGTTGCTGTATATCTTTATAACAATCACGAAATAAAACAGTTGAGATGAAAATGTGCGTGATAAATGTGCAACCCAAGCAGCAGGTGAGGGAAGAATCAGACTGTACTTGAAAGCAGGAAGGACAGTACATCAGAAAATACTTTGTTCATACACTTTGACAATTATTTTATTTGAAGTGTTTCTGAGAATGGTTTTAAGTGCTCAGTGTTTTTTCACCTTTCCCTTTAATAACACCCAAAATACAAGATTCATACTTTTTCTACTGAATTAAATAGAATGGGCATAGGAAATAATGTGGCATATGATGCCCTGGTTTCTCTGATACACCTCTGAAATACATATGTTCATGCACAACATGCATGCACACTATTCTGAGGTTAAAACATTCCACTTTGTAAATGATTAATATATTTCCATTCATGTGTCAGATTTATCTGAGCAGTGTGTGACAAGGAAACTGTGACTGTGATAATAGTTTGGGGAGAAATAAGTTGATAATCACTTTCAAAGAACAGTAGGGATGCAGACTTAAATAACTACTGGAAAACTCCAGTGTTCTCCCAAGTGTGTAAAGACTGTATGACACAATTAACAAATTTAAGTATATTTTTGCTTAATATGCTACTTAGGATCTGGAGGCCATATTTATTTTTGAAAGAATTTTAAGCCCTTCGGGGAATTTCTTTGGGACCTGCAGTTCATTTCTCTGAAGCACTGAAGAATCTTTTTTTTTTTCCTCTGAAAAAGCAACTCAGTCAAGATGTTAGGAGGGATCTGTGACAGTCAGTTTAATTATTATACAGAAGAAATTTTGAGGACCTGGGGCCTTCATGCAATGCTGCAGCTGTGAAACACAGCTCAGAAGAAGAGAATAAGACATTGAGCTGTGAAAAGGGAGTGGAGGGTGGAGGGTAGAGGGTACCAATGTCACCTGGTCAGGAGCAGAGCCAGCCTTTGCGCTTGGGCAGTAACTGCAAGCACAGCCCAGGGCCATGAGCAACTGCTCCTCCCCATCCCTCTTCTGACGGAGATGGGGCTGCTCGCAGTGACTCTGCAGGCAGTTTTTGGGGTTTTGTCTTCGATGCTTTGCAAATTCTCTTTTGCAGCCATGGAAACCTTCCAAATTCCTCAGTAACTCTGACTTTTTCCATCTAGCTGGTCCTAGCGACTCCTTGTAACCCATGTCTCTTCTATCACAAGTACTGCTACCCTCCATGATATGCAGCAGTCTCTATTAAAAGTTAGTTTTGCTATGACAGACCTTATAGGGGGATCTTTTCCTTCATCATTTATCTCTTGTTCCTGCCTGAATTCTTGTCCTGCTTTTTTCTGTGGTGGTCATAAGATTGCAGCTTGGGCAGCGTCCATTGTAGACACAGGAGCTATTTTCTGTATCACACCCTCTGAAAGGCTCCAGAATGTGAAAAATTATGGCTTCGGAGGCAGACAGAAGCAAAAGAGACATTGAATGCAAAAAAGGACTTTCTCGCTCCATCTCACCAAAAGACCCATGCCTTGTGACAGTGGTATCGGGGCAGCAGATGGCAAAGTGCGAACAGCATGGAAAGTCATCAGGAATCCCTGGAAAGTGTATTTCAGGAAGCTGCGTGGCAAATCAGGGGACATTACTGACAGACCAGAGTGTAAAGCAATCATCTGCGTAGCCATAAAATAACCTTCACCTTTTCTGGCAGAGACTGACACTGCAGTAAACAAGCTCAAACTGGGAAACGCACATGGTAAATGTTGCAGATGAAGTCATAAAAGTCTGGCAGCCATGCAGTTCGCGTCCTTCATAAAATCTGTGAAGAAGCAAATGGGAAGCCAGGGACTGGCCAAAGTACCAGTGCAAATCAATCTACCTTTTGCCATCTCAGGGAAAAAAAAAAACACGGACCTGAAAGCCCTGCTGAGCAGATCTCTTCTCAGACAAAGATAATGTGCTGCCACATGTTACTGGAACTTGCAAAGCAAGATGAGGTCCAGGAAGACCGAATGAGTTGGGGGCTGGTAGAGTGGGAGAAAAAGATTTGTTTGGTTGGTTTTGTTTTGTTTTGTTTTGTTTTTTCCTGAACTCAGAGTCTCAGCAGTGGTAATGCAGTCATCTGCTCTCTGTTTGTGAATCTTCAGTGATCTGCAAGCCAGTTTGGGACTGTTATGTGCATACTGAAGCAGCTTGCTGTGGCTTGTACTACTGCCTGGGTCTGTTTAATTTTATTAAAACTTCCAGAGGAAAACACTAGTAGACATTTCACATGGAATAAGAGGAAATATTTCCTTGGCTTTGGAGCTTTTAAGGAAACTCTTAAACTGAGTGAGAATTGCTTTCTCTTGCCATGAGAGAAATACCCGTTTCATCGGTTAGTTCTTCATTGAAGGTTCTCCGATTGAGACCCTGGGGATGGGGCGGAGGGAGATGGATGCTTCCTTGAAAATAAGTGGATGAGCTCAGGGAGGATAAGATCCCAGGCTGTGGGGCGAGAGTTCACGTGCGGGGCGTCTCCAGCATCCCGGGGACCAGAAGGGGCTGGCGAGCTGGCGCCAGCGCAGAGCCTGGCCACGGGGCTGTAAGAAGTGCCATGCAGCCTGGGCTGAGACAAAACCAAGCTGAAAGAAAGGGTCTGCCTTGCAAGGACACAACTGGCAGAGGAGGATTGTTTACAAACACTTTTTAATTTGTTCTGTATAACCTGGCCACTTGGAGTTTTATATTAAATAATTTAATAAAGGATGGCTTTTCTGATAGGGGGGAAAAAAACCCTTTCATTTCAGTGCTCACTACAAACAAAAAGGGTTAGCAGGTGCTCCGTAGCGCTCTTGAAATGTCAGGCCCATTTCACTTGCATATACAAGAAGCTGTGATGCTGGTGCAAACCCAGGCACACGTGTTTGTCTCACGCCGACCTGTGTTCACTGTGCAGTGACCTTTACTTTCTAGCTTTATAGTGGCATCTCAGGCTCCCCAGGTAGATAACTGAGACAGTCTTTCTATGTGTTTTTGAGCAAACTTCACAATGACCACCTAGAAGCATATATCGGATGGTTTTGGAGCTGAGTTAATGTGTCTTTCATGCTGGAGGTTGGAATTTGTTTCACTCTGGTTCTTTCTCTTGCTTCTGGCTTTTTATTTCTACCCACCTTCCCTGTCCCCAGGCTTTGTAATAGTGCAATGAATTTAAGTGAACTGAATGGTCGCTGCAGGTGCCGGGGTCAGTACAGTAGGGTATAGGGTCTGACAGAGAGGAAAGGAAGAGGGGAGGAGAGCTGCCTTTCTACCAGTGGTATTGGTTATTAGATGAAACCACATCTTGATTGGCTCTGCTTTGGTTCTGACTTTTATTTTCTTTTTTTTTTTCCTTTTTTTCTGAAACTCTAGGGAAAAAGTAATTAAGCCTGCTACTGGATAGGGGAGTGGGAGGGGGGGGAGGGGAAGGAGTTTGCTATTTTCTGTGACTTTCTAGGCCGTGATCTAGCCTGTAGGATTAACAACCCACCACACACTTCTGTAATCCCTGGGTTGCTGATTGTACAAAACTTTAGTGCTTCTCTTAGACTGGAATAGGGTGAATCTCATCTTCCAAAGTAGCAGTTCTTGCACAGGGAAATAAAACTTCATCTCTCTGGATGAACTGAGAGTTTGCTATTTTCTGTGACTTTCTAGGCCGTGATCTAGCCTGTAGGATTAACAACCCACCACACACTTCTGTAATCCCTGGGTTGCTGATTGTACAAAACTTTAGTGCTTCTCTTAGACTGGAATAGGGTGAATCTCATCTTCCAAAGTAGCAGTTCTTGCACAGGGAAATAAAACTTCATCTCTCTGGATGAACTGAACCTGCTGGTTAAGTGGTCCTGTGCAGGAAGAGCTGCTGAGCAATTTGTTGGGAGGAAAGACAAAAAACCTCACCGTTAACTTTCAGAGGATCACGGTTTTTGGCTCTTGGCCACAAATGTTTAATAGTAGGTCAAGCTTGATAGAGCTGCTTTTCTGCCCAGAGCTGAACTGGTAAGACAAATCCACTACTCTTTGACAACTTAATTTTGACTTCAGGCTTGGGGACAAATTGCAAAGGAACACCAGTAATTATGCAACAGCTGTCAAGGGAGGAAGATGGAGGAGGGGGGGGGGAAACTAGTTTGTAAGTCATGGCATTCTACTTCAGGAAGCATAAAACTGGCAAGTGTGGCCCTGGAGAAGAATTGCTCATATTTCTGAGTTTTCTTTCATAAAAGAAAATCCAACTAGTTGTCGAACTAGACAGTTATTCCACAGATGTTTGGTTGGCTGCAGCTATAACACAGTTCTGGAAGTAAGGGAACATATCTCACGTACTGTGTACACAATTCAAATGACATGTTTAATTTGTCAAGAAAAAGGATTTTGAGCATAAGGCAAAATCAGTAAAATGGTTCTTCTGGGACATCTTTGGTAACAAGGCCAAGCTTCCATAAAAAAAAAAAAGGAAAAAAAAAAAAAGCCTTCTGCATTTCTGGATTTGGAGATGAGAGAGAAAAATGAAACTGAGCTTGCAGAGTTGCTTGTTCTCAGGCTGAAATGTACAGACATGATTGTGCTTTCAAAACAAAAAGGAAAAGCAAGATTGTGCTGCCAGTGGAAAGACATAAGCTGCTTCTGTGAGTTAAAAGAGCATTTGCTGTGGTAACTGGCAGAGAACTGCAAGAAGAAGAGAACAAGTAGAAGTTGAGCTAGAAATACAAACTGTTAGAAATAGAAAGCCGAAAGATCGAGCTTACCAAATGTCTCAAATTTAAATTGTAAAGGAAAGCAAAGATGCAAACCTTTCCTTCGTTCCTTCTTCTCTCAATCAACTCTTCACTTTTGGGGGACATCTTGGTCTTCAATCAGAACTTTTTGTTCCCCTGAGTAATAATCCACTCAGGGTGAGTTACTGTGCCCGAGAAGAGCTCTGTCTCTAGTCCTATAGCTATTAAAGAAGCTGAAAGTTGGGTAACCTGGTTTCTTGTCAGTACTTGAGCATGGTACAGAAAACACCACTCTACTTGAACAGATTGTAGCAGACCACCACTACTGAAGGAAGGGAAGCAAAGGGAGAAACTGAGTTTGTGGATGAATAATTGCCGTGATGCTGGAAATGGTTGACATAGTCAAAGTCGGATGTGAAATTATTTTCCTCTCATCTTCAGGCAGGAAAATTCATTTTTGCTTACATATAGCAGAGCAGCTTTGAAGCAGCTTTTCATATGCTATATAAATATGTATGAAAAAATGTTTATGACAAGATTAATCCCTTTTTGTATCTTAGTCTTGCAGGAGGCCTCAAAATGGATTTCAAAAGCCAATCAGAATATTTATACCTCTACTTGAACTTTTTATAACATCCCTTCACCAAAGAGGGAGGGAAGATAGCATCTAGAACAAAATACTGGCTCCAATAGCTAAATATGAACCTTCCTACCTCTGCTTCTTACAGCAGCATGTAAACTATGGATATGAGTTAGCAAAGTTCTTTGTGGGTTTTTGATTTCTTTCAATTTCTCTGATCTTTGTAGTAGGTAATACTGACCCAGATCTCTTATCTAATCAATCCCTTTTCCCAAATTAGGGCAACGTTGTAACTCCTCTCCCTGACTGCGCTGACATTCTTGTTTTCCAAGTTTGTTTGAACTAATTCCCAGAGAGCCTTCGAATGTGCACACTGTATAGAATACATTACTTTGCCATATGTTTTAGGAAAGACATTTTTCCCATTACGTTCCTACCCTGTAATTATTTAAACTTTACAGTGAGCTCTCCAAACCACAGGTATTTATAGCCTTGTAAACATACTTTCTTTTGTTTCAGCAAGAATACACAAGGAAAAATTTTTCTTCAGCTTCTGCAATGTTTTCTGTTAGTACTCTGATACAGCTGTTCACATGATAGTTCAAGTTTAATATTAAACTTAACCTTCATATGCAAACATCGCTACTTACATGTTGAGGGTCCAAGCAAGAAATTTGATTTGAGATTCAGCTCTTGTCTTAGAAAAAATTGATTTGAGGGTTCAACCCTTGCATAAAACTTGTGTTAATACAAGTCAGCACATTCCCACTAGTACCTTCACAGAGAAGATTGTTCCTATGATATCTAAAGTCATGCCAGAGTAGCCAAGATCTTGTAAGAAAAATTTGTTGTTTTCAGACAACTGAATATTAAATGAAAACATATTGCTCTGGGCAGTTTTACAAGTTCTAGTTCATTGGTTTTTAGCAGCAGATTGATTGACTGTTAATGTCTCACCTATGGTAGTGACTATTTCCAACTATTATTTACAGCACACCAAAAAGACGTTGTCAAAAAAACCCAACCAACCAACCCACCACCTCCTCACTGAAATTAGTTTACCTTGTGAAGTTAAAGAATCAAAACATACTGAAAGTTTGCATGGCTGGTGAGGTGTTTTGTTTTTTTTTTTTCCCCCGATGTCACTGGAATGTAGAGGGAGCTCAACATTGACTTAATTTTCTATCTGTGTAAGAGCTGTAAAGGTTGGATACCTTCAAGCATGCTATTTGGAACTAACTATGTACTATACTAATAGGTTAGTGTACAGTAAAAACATGCTAAGGCAATAGATATTAATACAAATTAAATAAAATTTACTTCTTAGGAGTGCATGCCAGTTAACGATTTCTTCCGATTTGTTTGCTGTTAGACCAAGCACATCCTGGCTGCGTTAATTCCTGTAATGCTCCAGTTAGGTCACAAATGTCCTGTGTTGCTGCATGAATTGACTGATTATTATAGGCCAACTACTAAGTTCCTACTAATCTGCACAGGTTTACCAAAAGTAATAGAGCAGTATTAATTTAGGCCAACAATGTCACGGTTCTGTTCCCTGACTGAACTACAATGCCTTAATGTGGATCAAGAATTTGAATCCTGGATCTGATTCACTGGGCTTTCAGTTTTTCTGTGAAGAGCCAAAAAAACCCCCTTTGGCCTCTTTCCTGCATCGATGCCATCTGAAGACTTGTTACACTTTTTTTAGCATTGTATCCATCCGTTGTACTCAACTACCTTTAGATAGTAATCACTTTCAGAAATCAGTTTAGTCAGTTCTATTTTGAAGGAAGAACCTCACGTGCTCTTAAGAGAACTTCACAAACTGGCTTTCAAATGTTTTGGTTTTATGAATCCTCTGGTAAGCTCTTGAAATAACTGTCGGCATTAAGGCCTTCATGTCTGATACTGAATACACGCTTTTGGTTTTTTCATTCCTTGCTGAAATGGTTTCAGTTATTACAGATCATGGCTAATTTGCACTTAGCTGAATAAGGAGGAAGATACTGACAGATGCACGCAGCTGTGTCGTAGGACCTGAAAGTAAAGCAGCACAGGCTAAAATGTTTGTGTTTGCCAGTACTTCAGTAGCAAGGTGGCTACTGGAAGGGAATGTTGTGATTCCCCCAGGTTAAGGACAGAGGCCCTGGAACAGCTGTTTGATGGGGTGGCCATCGGCACGACTGTGGTTACGTGTGGTTGGGATCTCACCCAGGTTCTGCTAAATGCATCTTTCCTTTGACAGATGACCCGTAGTCTGGGCTTTTGTAAAGCTGAATGTGTTGCACCAAATATCTGATTGGGAATAACAACTCCAAGCAAGTAGCTGTTTTGGTCAGCTTTTTGAAAATGCTTCCTTTTGGCTGTGTTTTACCCTTGAACATTTTATAACTTCCACTGACTGCTACAGAGCAAGAGAACATGGCAGTAGGGAATCACGAAGCAGGTAAAAAGCTCTTGGTTTTTTATTAGCCACTCTCACCAGATTTACGTACAAGTAATTTCTCAGTTGTTCTTGTGTGTATTCGTGGAGAAGAAGGCTTGGAAGTGGAATCCAGACTTAAATTAATGCAGGGAGAAAACGTACTGGTAAGTGGTGAGCTAAAGATAAAGATACCAACAGGAGCCAGCAGTGTTGTGGAAAGGTGACTGCTTGAGTGCTTGTGGTCGGGCAAGGAAAGACGGTGCTTTGGTGCAGTACTCTCTACTAATCTCTGCTGCAGCCTGTGTATTTCTGGACTGAACCAGACTTAAGGTTGTGCAGTTATCTAACTGTATGGGTGCAGAATCTTTTCTAACAAAATGCTTGGCCCTTCAGTCTAAAAAAAAAAAATAAATATCAATGAACCTATTCAGATTTAAGCATGTACACAGTTTCTCACAGTTTCTATCAAACACTGACGACTGAGTTTATGTACTCTGTCACTGAAACACATTTGAAATAATGTCCTGAGTGATCAATGGCAGTAATGATACTTCTAGAAAATCATTTTTTTCTGGAATGTCAGACCTTGCTTTTCCGTAGTTTACATGAGGGATGCAGGTTTATGCTAAAGCAGAGAAGCAAGAACAAAGGTGTATTTTCTCTCTTCAGTGTTGTTCCTCTTCCTTTCCTTTAACCATGTTTACATAGGACCTTTTCTGGTTTATTTGGAGGTATCGATGTGAGTTGTAAATATGATACTGAAAGTAATTCAAGTATGAAATATCTGAAACTTGATTGTGGATAATAAGCCATGCCAGAACCAGATCAACTTCTCCAGAAATTATATTCCAAAATATAAACAGTAGTGCAAAAGTAGCTTAATCAAAATCCTTCACTAGGTAGAACTACTCGAGTGTACCATAAACAGTTTGTTAGTTCATGAATTTTGTTTTCAATTGTTCTGGAACCACAATATTTCCTGTGAGGTGTAAGGTGCTTTCAGCACACCTGCTGGCATGAATCCAGTAATAGATTTATAGGCACAATCTAGCCTTGTTACTTTTAAGTAACAGTGGTTAATAAGCATGAAGTAATACAAGTTAATTTGCCTAGTAAAATAAACCATGAACACTTTAATCCATATATCCTAATGCCTAATTTAAAATAAAAAGGGTACTCTACAGTGTTGATTAGAGGTTTTAACAAATAAAAAATATTTTTAAAGAAGGATTTCTTTTTTTGGTATATTCAGATGGATGCAAAGTGTGGGATTTCTTCAGAGGACCCTGTCCCATTTGTGCTGGTTTGTTTGGGGTTTTTTTGCCTCTTCCTAGATCTAAAATACCTTGATTTAGTTTCAACATGGGTACAAAATTATTCACTATCTATTGACCAGAGGTGTTGAGATTGAAACATTGCAACTCTTGCTATGTACAACCATGGAAAAGCCTAGGTGGGGACTGCTAGAGACTATGTGGTCCAGCCTTCTCTGAAAAACAGAGCCTTAGATGAGGTTATTCAGGGTCCTGTCAAGTCTAGAATATTTCCAGCAAGGGTGATTTTGCTGCCATGTGACCTGATTCCATCCCTGAATGATCTCAGCATATTTTTTGCTACTAATCTAGATTAATCTCTCAGTTAACTAGTACTGAGGAGACTAAAAAAACTAGAAATTAAAAGCTGAGCATAAGGAAGAGGTTAGGATTTTCTGTCAAAAGATGTTCCTGGAAAATATTTTTTATTTTTACATCCTTCAGAAGTGTTTTCCAGTATATTCTTTACATTTTCTCTAAAGAGAAAATGAAAATATTTATATATTTTTAAATGAGTTTCTGATTTTTATATTCAGAAAGTCATAGAAAGTGGTTGGCTTTAACTTTTATTGAAAACAGTGCTTCTTGGCTCAAGGGCAGTGTGTTTGGTACTGAGATTATCCACTCTTTCAGAAGTTGCTGAAAGCTCCCTTTGGATCAGCAGTGACTATGGCTGCTATAAAAGAAAAGGAAACGCACCTAGGGTTTGGACATCACCACAAACGGTAGTGCAGGAGGGGAGGCTTCCTGGGGCGACTTTAATGCAGGGAGCATCGTTCTCTGTCTCCACAACGGCGACCTTGCGCCTGTCCCAGCGTTTCCCACGCGTGGATGTTGTGCATGGGGTTTTCACCATTTCCTAGGCCACGTGAAGAAATGATGTTGCGTTGAATTTGGTGTCTGTGTGATATGTTGGTATGAAAGCCTGGTGCACTGAGGTCCTTTAGTTGTGCATAGAGCAGCTGTGTGATGGGCAGCAGACGTGAAAACTTCTTCCCCGCTCGTGGCAGCGGCTCAGCTTCAGAGAACTGTCTGTAAGAAAGGAGATATGTTGGGATTCAAGCAGCAGCTGCAAAATGTGGGATGCTCCCAGTGTCAGGATGTCAGAAAACATAGCAGTGGTTTCAGTGTTTTGTTTTGGTTTTTTTTTTTTTTTTTAAAAAAGGGAAAAAAAGGGAGGGGTGTTGAATTTAAGTAATTCAGATGGAAGTGGGAAGATTATTAAGAAAACTTATCAGTTTAGGTTTTTTCCAGTCAAATTTTATAATTGTAAAGAGATCTAGTTGCTCTGTTACTGTCTGCCATAATTAACAGAAAACTATTAATGATTTTACACCTGCCTTTTAAAACAGGAGGTATTTTTTCTCTACTGATCTGTTTTATAGTTTTCTGCCTGAAATGTATGTAACTTCCAGTTTATTTTGTAACTTCCCCTTTCATATAGATAGTCAAAGAAAGAATCTTTTCCCCTGCTTCATGAAAAAAATAACCTTAAGAGTTTTCATGTTGAATTTATTTTAAAATGTTTGGGGATTTTTTCCACTGAGTATATATATATATAGCAATTTTTAGATAAATCCATTTCTACAAAATCCATTTCTACAAATTGAAAACTCTTACATCTGTTTAACAATATTTTTGATGAGAAATACCATTACCCCCCCAAATTGGGAATATTAAAAACTTTGTGATACTAGGGAGGTTGAAAAATGCATTTCCTTAAATAATTTCTCTCTAATAAAACAGCCAGTTCTGCTTCATTGTTTAAATCTCCAACAAATAACTGAAACTAGTTGAGCCAAAGTGATGGTGGTATTTTATTTATTGATCAACACTTCCAAACACATTTTTGCACAGAGAGTTTGAGCTACCAACTAGCTTTTCACAAACAACCTTGATACTGAAATCTCCCGTAGTGAAAGTAGTACAAAATCCCTGCAGAAGGTGTACTGCTTGTAAGGATCATCTCCTCAGGTTTTTATTTTTCCTTTGAAAAGTGAAAGTAAACAAAGTGCTTTTATTGACAAGTTTGTGTGTTTTTGTTTTTTTTTTTTTTTCTTCTCTTGGATTGAGGCAGATCACAAAAAGGACCCCTCTGCGTAAGGCTGCCTGTTTCTAGGGGGGAGCTTTCAACATGACATCTGGTTAATGTGTTTCTCAGTTTGCCTGGCATTCAGTAAGCAGGCAGGGTTATCAAGTACTCGTTTTCTTTTTTCTGAGAGTGCCCCCTGGGCTTGTAAATGTATATTTAATCTGGTACTGACATGCTATTAAAAGTGAAAGGGAAGAAATTAAAGAATTTGTAAAATGAGGAACAGCAGAAGATTTTTTTGTAATCCCATTTTATTTTCACCAAGAGTTAAGTGTAAGAGATGTGGTTTTAGATTATTTTTCCTCTCATTGGGTTCCCCATCCTATCAAAATGAGTTCTACTGACACTATACAAGTTATACAAAAACCCCCAATCCTCTACATGTATTTCCAGTTTATTGATCAAGTAATTCAATCTGATTTCTTGTTGAAAATATAGAAGACAATGGATTGAGGAGATGTATAAACAGTATGAATAAGACTAATCTACTGTCCTTTCGAATGCATAAAACATTCTGAATTTTGATCCGTGTCTCTTGCAGTGTGTATTACCAGGGCACCCCCTAGCTTTCGTATTTCCTGATCAGAAAGGGAACAAATCTGTCTTCATCCATTTCAGGGCAGAACAATGCTGTTTTCTAAGTTGTAATAACAGTGTATGATTAGCAGTTGGCATTAAAAATAAAAATAGCTTGTAGAACTTTTATTGCACAATTTGTGTTTTAATAGGATTTTTAATATGAAAGGAAATTACCCAAATATTGTAGTAAATGTAATAGAGTAGTGCCATTTTTTAATTTTTATTTTTGATTTCCAAAGCTAATTAGGATAGAACTGGATCACTGTGGTCTATCTGGAGGCCCCTCAGGGAAGTGTCTGCATCAGGAGGGTGAATTTTGCTGTTTCTCATAGCAGAGTGCTTTTGGAGCACCCAAACTAGATTCTTTCTGAATGACACGGAGCTGGGAGATGTGCTGTGGGGCCCCACCTGGTGCACTTCAACTGCTTGGACTGGGATGTAATTCTTCCTTCCCTCCCATGTGCCCCAAAAATGTGTGCGATATGGATGTTGGGTTCTCCACAGCAACTATTTCATGTGATGGTTATGTTCTTGGTGCATCTTCCTACTTGCTAACACAGATAAAACCAGCCTGCGTTTAACTTTAGACCAGAGATTCGAGGCTGAGCAGAATGTGATCAAGCCAGAGCCCTTTGCTGGGGAGTTTATAAAGCAGCAGTATCCCACTGGTCTTACTGGTTGTTATCACATTCCCCAAAGGCTGTAGGAACAAAAACGTACTGTACTCTTCAGTGCAGGAGGAACAGTGACTTCAATCAGGTTGTTTTGATAAGCTGCTTCCATATACTTATCCACACCATCAGACAGACTACTCTAAACCAGCTGTTTCTTGGCATTATGTTTTGTTGGCACAGATTTTTTTCTCCTTCTATCTATTCTTATGCTGCAGCTTGCACAACTTGTTTTGTAGGTGGTTTTGTATCAATCACAGATGTGCAAACGCATTGCCTGGTTTGCAGCTTTTGTCTCGAGGCTTATGATTTAATCTATGCATTCCCTATGGTGGCTATGTCAGGTTTTCCTTGGTTAGCTTTAATTCATTAGTTTTCAAGGCAGAATAACCGGCACCAGAAGAAGAGGTTTCCAGATCAAGCTGTAACATCCCAGAAGAAAATAATCTGGCTTCGTATCTAAACTTGAGTAGTTGCAGCAGGCTTAAAAAAACCCATGAACCTGTTGTATTATTTGCTAATTGTTTCTTTCATATATCATCTGGATTAATTTACACTAGAAATGTTGTTTTGCAGATCATTTGAGCAAACTAAACAGCCCTGCAGGTATGGAATATGAATTAATGGATCTATTTCAATTAGCACATTACATTGTTAACAGTAGTATCTTTGCATCTTCTACATAAAATCAATCATAGTACCAAAGTCTACCCTGACCTTCCTAGAAATGGCTGCAAGGGGACAGCCAGGAGGATCCCATATCCTATCTCTGGGCGGTGCTGATCAAATGTGCCTAGGCGTTTCTGACAGAAATAGACTTTGGAGAAGTCTGAAGTGAATTCCGCAAGTCTCTGCGAGTAACTGAAGTGGTGTTTTAAGTCCCTCACATTTTGATACAGTTCCTAATGTTTTATGGGAATCTCTTTTGTCCATATTGAGCTAATTAGTGCATTCTTCCAATGGAAATGAAAAAGGATTGATTGCTGTCTTCCTAGCAGTCTTTTTTGTCTTGGAGGGCCATGTAATATTCAACCTCTCTGTTTTACAGAAAACTGCTTTCCTTCAGCTGTTCTCGAAATAGTCTTTTCCAGCTTCTTACCCCTCTTTTCACCTTTCTGAACTTGCCAAGAAATCTGTTTAGAAACTAGTGCCAAAAACTGGACACAGCCATCTGTGACTCTTAGCAAAAAAAGTTGGTCACTGAGTTTGTGATCAATGATAACAATTTGTCCCTCTTGGTCAGTGTTATTATTTTTCATTCTATATCTGTGTATTGGCCTTTTATTTTCTAAGCATATCTCAATTTAACGTCTCTTTTGGTTTTGAATCTTTTTTTTTTCCAATTTGTCAAAATCAGTTTGAAGTCTAGGCTTGTCCTTAAAATTTCTTTCAGCAACTCCCAGTTTTTTGACCCTTCTAGTTTTTATAGTTATTTGATTCTATCATCTCCATTGATAAAGAAATTATTGGAGGGAGTTGGTCCTGAGTCTGAACCTTTTTCAAGACCACATTTAGGTCTTCCAACTTGACAGCGAACTATTGACAACTGCTCTTTAAGTATAATTTTCCAAGAGCTGTGCCACGTTTCACGAGCTTGCTTAGGAGACTGTCACCTGAGGCAATGCCAGAAAGCCCTCTTGAATTCAGGACACGCCATAACTGCTGTCCCATGTCTGCCAGGTCAATTACCCTGCCAAGGAAACTAAAATAGCTCGGTGTGGCCTGTGCTCAGCAAATCTGTTGGCTCTTTGTTACCTTGTTATTTGCCAGGTGCTTATAAACTGTTTAGCAAATTACCATTTTTAGGGATTTCTGTGTGGCTGTGGTGTCACATGGTATGGTTACGCTGAAGGTAATGAACAGCAAGTCAAGGTGTTGGATTGAGAGGAGCTCGCAGAAGGGCTGTTTCATGACCAACTGTAGTGTGTGGGTGGGAGGTCTGATTCTGGCTCTCGGTTTATTTGAATTATACATGTTGCTTTGTGCTCTTTTATCCTGCTTTGCAAAACACAGCATTATAATAATGTCCTGATGCAGTGAGCGCTCTTCTGTTTTGGATTGCCCTTTCCTTTTGTTAAATCTATCTTTGGTTCCACAACAATTTTTCATTTTAGTAAGATTTTGAATTTGAGTCATATCCTTAAAAGGGCACTCATTCTTGCTTTGCTGCTAACTGGAAGTTTTCTGGAATCCACCTTTTTTGACTCTTGTAATACTAGCAGCATAGACAGTTTCTTTTGGTCTTAAATTTTTGAATGCTGTGCTTCTAACAGAGAAATCCCTAGCAGAAATTTTTTGTTACTCAGCTTGAGAATAAGATTTAGTTTATTCCCACAGTAAGGTACCAACAACATCCTAAACATCTCTAAAAATAACTTTTGTAAGTAATTCAGCAATGAAAAAGATTCTTAAAATGATATTTCTCTATGTGAAACAAGATCATCTTATTTGGAATATATTGAGTTGGAAACAGTCAAACTTTCTTTTCTGTTATGCTCAGAGTATATTAGAAATGTGAATTGGTGAAATGTGAATTGCATTTTGTGTAAGAAAGATACCCTGTTATGCAAAGGAAACTCCATTCTGGCATTTAACCTCCCTGTTATGTCCCAGTTTGAACAGCAAATATTGTTTATGTTCAATTTCTCTTGTCAAGGATTTTTTTCTTTATTATTTTTATAAATACACCATCCAATGAAGCTTGTATTAGTTTTTCTTGGTGTTTTTTTCTGAGCCTACATGCGATTGGAATTGAGCTTTTATTTCACATCTGAAACTATACATGAGCCAAGTCATGAAGTTTTCAGAAAACACTCTAGATAATAGCTGAAACATCTTAGTTTCTTTCTTTCTTTTAGTTTTTGTAACTTTTTTTTAAAGGAAATGTATATGTGAAAACAATGTGAAAAATCTTGTTGTTCCATGAAGAGACATGCCAGTGTCTTTTCTGAAGTGGTGCCTGTCTTAGTAGACTAAAAGGCAGAGCAACCATGAGCCATATGAAATATTCTTCATCTCAGTGTTGTCATCAATTGCATCCTGCCTATGGCAGAATCCAAGCTTTAAGGTTCTGTCTTTTCTGTGTGCATATATATATGTATACATATATATATATAGTGGGAAGTGATTAAGAAATTACATTGAGTAGTTCTTAGTACCCTTTGTCCATATGCCACTGCATGCAAATGATACTGTATTATCATCGTGAGAAGAGCAGATGGGCTGGTTCCTCCTGAACAACAGTAATTCACCATGTTTCTGACTTTTCCCCTATGAAATTTGTGCTAAAAATGTTGTCCTGGAGTAATAAACTTGGAGCCAGATGGACCTACCATTTGAACCATACAACCTTACAACAAGTAAGTTCAGGAATGTGCTATTTTTAGGAGTAACAAATGAGGAATTTAAAACTAGCAAAAGTGATGGTATCAAACTGTATTTCAGGCTTATAGATATATTGCCGTTTCCATTACAAATGCGTTTGTTAATGAAAATTTAGAAAAATCAATACAATCTGCAGGAGAAAAAGATACAATCTCTTTCTTTAAAATCTTGCTGCAATGTCAGATACTTGTACAACTGACAAAAGCAGGGGAAGGGAGGAGCAGGGCTGCTACGGATGCTCAGTGTAAGGTTGACTTTCTCTCCTTGGAAAGAAGGGTGCACCCCCATCTGAGGGGGAATGGATCCTGACCAGAGGCAGGGAAGTGACCTGCAGGGCTGTCTCCTGTATCCAAGGATGTGCTGTAAGCCAAGTTGGAGCACGGGTGCTGGAGGCATCTCTTAGTTTCTGTTGCCTTGTGCAGGCTTCAAACGCTTCTCTCTAAACACTAGGAAAGACATATTCTTTTTAATTAGCTGACTGACTTCTACAGTCAGAGACAACTATTTGTCCTTCCAACATGGCAAACTAGAAGTTAACCTTTTAGTTTCCCAAAATGAAACTTTTCTTTAAGTCTTCCTCTTATGTTACAGATGATTTCAAGTAATTGTAAGCTGTGACTGTTTCTCTGGCACTAATGAACCCCAGGAAAACAACTTGGTAGGTCAGACATTTGGGTGCCTTTAGTCAATGACAAGTTTGAAAATCCTGGTGACTTGTTCCTGTTTCACAAGCTGTCAGTATCACATTTGGAGTCGACAGTGGTTTGTCATACATGTCAAATGCTTTGGAGAATTGTCAGTGTGGCTTATACCCATGGCAGAAGGTTCTGCTCAGTCTCTTGATCTTATGGACAATACTCCCTTGTGCTTGTGTGTGTATATATATAGCTGTACACCAGTTTAATTTCTAATGCAGTTTTTTTGGAAATCTCCCAATGGATTTCTTTCCTCAGGAAATCAGTTTCAAAGACTAGGTTTAAAAAGAAAATAATTGAACTTCTAGCTAAAACGTGTGTGGGAGAGGGAGAAGTTTAACGTTAGGGTAAACCAGTCATCTGGAATGCAGGAGAGGCAGGTTCAAGTCTCTGCAATGCAGATTTCCCACTGCCCTCCTGGGAGAGTCCTGTAAGCATTACTTGGCTGTTTAGAGGTACATCTGCCTTTTTTTTTTTTTTTTTTTTTTTCATTTTGTTTTCAGATTTCTTCTTACTTCTAAAAGGGAAAATTATGGTCTGGATTGCCTGCCTGATTTTTGTTTGAATGCTTGTGATTTACAGTTCTAGATAAAAGTAATTTTCTCTAAAATTGCAGGAAATACTCCTTATTCTTTTAATTATTGTATTCCTACTGCATTTTGCAAAGGACTGTTGATGTAAAGTTATCGTCTTATATCTGGGTTTTTCCCCAAAATCATAATATTGCCAAAGACCTTACTGTGTGTGTGCATGTGTACATATATACACATTTTCTTTTCCTCTTTTTGTAAGCCAGCTTTCTCAAGCAATGTTTCGGGGAATGCAAAGCATGTGCTCATCTTCTGCTTTCTAATACAAACCTGAGCTGGAGCTCAGTAGGAACAGAAACAATTGTCAACAGATAAAGCAAATGGTTTTTACCAAGCTGGGGCCAAAGAATGGTGGAAAATGTGTCCAGCCAGAAAAACTCCCGTCGTTTAGTACAAGAAACTAGTGTTTCCTCTATTCTTTGATACAGCTTTGGGTGAATGGATGCTTCCTTGTTTATTTCTTCCTGAGTATTTGAATAGTTAGTTTATTCCGTAGAATATTGTATCTTAATCGGAAATAGTTGGTATGGTTTCCTCTACAGCACTGAGTTGAAAATCATCATCTTGGTATGAAGCTTTATATTTCTCTTGTGAATGATTAACTTGACTAAATACATTTCATCTCACTTTATTTCCAATTTATCATAATTATGCAGAACATATTTTTAATTATAGGGATCCTTTCTTGCTCATATTAAGAAAACCTGATAAAATCATCTACAGAGGTGGAAGCTCTGTTTTTCCTCTGTTTGGATGCTGTTGCACGAAGTTTCAAATACTTCTCCCCAGCTGGCAATTCCCTTTCACAGATAAGGTTGTAAATGTCTTGGTTCTGTTTGTTTTCAGAATGAAAAGCCACTATGCGCTTAGCCCTTACAGGAATTTTTCACATGCTCTTGTCAGACATCCAGAACGTAAGAGTTTGATTTGGAATTAAATAATTCTTGAAAGAAGTGAGACATTCACAGGATAAGTCAATTGTGTTGTGTTCCAAATGTGTATTCTCTTTTTGCTTCTAGATCATTTTTGGCCAAAATAATTTCTTTTGAGCAGATCCAAGAGCTTGGCGCTTTGCTAGGAATTAGTCTTATTTGAATTTGCATGAGTTATCTCATGTTTTCAACCAGTAACCTTTTTTTTTTTCTCATGCAAGATAATTCACCTATTGGTTGACAATATCTTACAGTTGTTTACCCTTACAGACTGAACAGTTCTGTGAAGGAGGAAATTTGTGTTAACCACAAACAAGTCATTATAATTATTTGTATTTTGCTGTTCACTCGCAGAAAAATACTTACTTTCCTAATGTCAGAAGATGTTCTTGATGCTTAGGCTTCAGAGATTATAATTTTGAGCTTCCAGTGCACTGCTTACGTTGTTTTACTCTGGTAGGTATTCTTGCCCTTTGTTAGATGAAATTGCTTGCGCCTTAACCCTGCTCACATACTGCTACGCTGAGATCATTGAGAATGATCTGACTGGTCATATACGCATTTGTAGTGAAGAGCCATGTGAGTTGTGTTGGTTTGGGATGTTTCACTGAAGCCCTTTTTGATCTTCACTTTTTAGTTAGACTCCAGTTAAACACTTGAGTTTCAGTAGCAGGAGTACAAAAGTATACTTTGTGAAGAGGAGCAGTTTGGCAGGCTGAGGGGAATTTTTTTCCTTGTGATCAATGAGAATTTAAAAATAGCAAGTTCTGATGAGAACTGGCAGAAAAGATGTGTAAATTCTGTTTTTTGAATATTTGCATTAAGCGAAGAAATGCAGGAAACGAAAGACTCACGGTAGGCAGTACGGGAAAATACCATGCTAAAGGCAAACCAGCAAGGTCAACTGGAATCTGAACAGAAGACTGAACTGCTCTCAGTCTACTGGGACCATATACAGGAATCTGATATTGCAATTTAACCATATTAAAAATGCTTAGTACCTTTGGAATGCATGAAATATAACCGCATGAGCTGTACGCACTGTTTACACTCTCTTGATTAACCCACCCAAAGGACTCTGTAGTGCACAAAGCTACAGCTTCTGAGCCCTTGTTAGCATAATGTGTGTTAACTTTTAAGGGGGGAAGATGGGTAAGCAAGCAGAAGGGATCTGGAAAGTTTGGGGTTTTTTTCCTCTCACAAAACTAAGCTTAGCATATCAAGGACAAACATTGTGGTAAAGAAAGATCTCAAAGTACTAAGTCCTGCTTAACCAACAGAACCTGGTCGGTGCTGTGGTTATAATCGATCTCTAAAGCCAGGAAACAAATACATTAATACAATCAGAAGAATACTCTAGTACTTGTCCTGTATTTTCATAAGCGTGTGTTGAGAAAAGGGTGGGCTATAGTTGCAGATTCTGCAGTCAAGGGAAGGATGAAAGGAAAACCGTCAAGCTGATAACCATCGTGGCATTCACCTGAAGGCTGCTTTGGTCGGTTCAATCAAATTAGTTTGGCCTGTTTGTGTAGCTGGGTGAATCAGAGTGCTCTTATCCATTAAAGAGTTTTGAATAAAAAACTTTGGGTATGACCAGTAACCTTTCTTCCTACTAAGTGGAGGCAGAAATGTGCTCTCTAACAGAGAGATTCTGTCCCTACAGACTGTTGGGGGGCTGTCTGAAGGATGAATAACTTGCAATAAACAAGTTAGCGCAGATAGTGGAAGCAACATAGTCCTATTACAATGGCATTCTGCTCAGTCTAACGTCTCCTTTCTCAGCAGAGCTGAGAATTATCATTTGTGCGATGCTAGACAAAAATATCTCTGGCATAGTTCAAAACTCTTCAAGCTGCACCTTTGTAGACCTCTGTTGCAGGCTGTTGAAGTACTTCTTAGGTCTTGGTGGAGTTCTGCCATCGGTGAGCCCCAGCCAGGGATGTAGGTATCTAGCTGTAAGGATTTAGTCCCTAAATCGGAGTCACCATGGGAAAATGCAAATAGAACAAAAAAATAAATAAATTACTCTTTCAAACTGAAAAAATCTGTTTGGGGCTTTTACTTAAGTCAATGACACGATTAAGCCTCTGTCAAATATCTCATGATGATTAAAATGTGGATAACTTTAAGAAAAAAGATACTTTATTTTAAAATAACATTGTAGCAGTATATACACACATGTTCAAACTATGTTCTCAACTGTCAAAGCAGTCCAAATGCTTTACTACAACCATGTTACATAATTAGGTGAATAATTACATTGCTCTAAGTGCCATCATGGCCTGAGAAATGAAACAAACAACTGCAAAATCACCTCTAATTATATAGTTCCAGCATGATTGAATATAATGCATTCTGTAAATGTAAAATGCTAGCCTTTGTAAAATGAGATAGCTATTACTTCAAAACTGCCTGTATTGGCTAAAAGGACATGTATGTCCCTCTCTAACAACTCTTCAACAGGAAGTTTAGGCGATGTATTAATTGTGTTTGCTTTAAAACTGATCCAATGACAATTTTTAACTAACAGATATGCAATAACTGAAATTCACCTTAACTGTTAAGATTATTACTATATGCTTACTATGGAATTAAAATACTGAGTGTATTTTTAAATGAATAATTATGTTGCAGTTTCTTGCTTATATGTTTCTGCTTAATGGTGGTGTGAGTACTGTAATTATCATTAGCTACTCATTTCTTATTATTTCCTTGGGATTTTTTGGCATTTACTAATGTTCTATCTCATAATGCAATACTTGTTCAGTTAATGTTTCACAATTTTACGTTTCCCTTACTGAATACATACATGCAGTATGCTACCAATAAAGGCTTATGGTTAATGGAAAACATAATACAATTTAGTAGTTCCTTTTGAGATGTTTGGAATCGTGTTTCCCCAAAACAAATACATGTTAATGTAAGATGAAAAGAAATGTGCTTAGTTTAGAGCTAAAATACATCTCATTTTAAATGTGACTGAAGGAAATCAAGCATCATCTCTATAAACTGAAGTCCTCAGTTTCACATCACATTGGAAGACAGTAGCTCTAGAGACAAACACATCCAGGAAAAATATTATCAGTTTCAACAATCCTCAAATATTCATAAGCTGGTGATAACCATGCCTTTTAAGTGCCTTTCTAACAAAAGCAAGTGAACTATTCTGTTGTTAACTGGATGTTTAATAGAGACAAATGTAGCCAGTGATAGAGTTCACCTCATGGTGCTTGCCATGCAGCCCCCCATTAGTGGTGCAGAGCGGGGAGCTCCCATAGACTCGCTGAGCTCGGGGCAGGACTGTGCAGGGCAGACCCTCTGCAGGACTTGTACTGGGGGTAGTGTTTGCCATTCAGTTGGTATTTCTGAAGAGCGAAAATAACCTGTGGGAAAGTAATGAATGCATTAAAAGCTGCTCTTAAGATAGGATGCAGGACTTCATCTTGTGTCCAAGTCAATCACTTCATGAAATGGGGAGAGAAGGGACAACTTTGGGAGAAACCTAGTGGAAGGGCAATAGTTCCCAGCGATTCATCCAGGACTAGAAAGTGATTGCATTTACTAGTAAAGAGGAGGAGGGATATTACTGATAATTAGATCAACAATTAGTAAGTTCCTAATATGGGAGCGATATGTAAGTAGGTCGAGAGGAGAAGTGATTATGCTCTTGTGCATAGTAAAGAAACTAATAAGTAAGCATGGGTTTACCCTGGAGGGAGAGGTTGGCAAGGTGCATTGGTTGCTGGAGGTGAGTTCCCAGAGTATCTGGTGTGGTTACATAGTCCTCTACTAAAGTGCAGCCACATCAGTCCGTGACAGCGTTCTCTTTCAATCCTGTTAATATCACGTACTCTTGTAATAGCTGGGAAGGTGGGCTTGGGCCAGGCAGTACTCTCTGTGGCTGTTGAATTCAGTTTTACAAGATACTGCTTCAGTGCAGGGGAGGCAATTTTACTGGTTACAAAAGCTATGTAGTTTCAAAGAACGTAAAGGAGTTGGTACAGAAAAAAATCAGAATGTGTTATAGTACCACTGTCATTAAATACTTAAAAATAGGATGGAGACATCTATTTAGCATTTTCACTAGAATGAGGCAGTAGTATGTATTTGTAGTGATTTCTCCCTGTAAAAAACCTGGCACATACCTTACGCAGGTACAGGGAGGAGGACTTAGGCATTGCTTCTGAAATGTCTGAAGATACAATGGTATAAAACTGTAATCATAAAAGTAGAAGTCCCAAGTAACTAAAAAAAAAAGTAGTATTTTAGCAGGGATAATGCTAATTTTACAAACTGAAGTAGAAACAGAAGCTCTGGAGGGTATATGCAAGTAGCTAGTCACACTCTTCTGAGGAGCTGTCATTACAGCTGAAAGAGGGACCTGTTAATAAAATAAAAAAAATAAATATAACAGTAGCCATCTTGGGTCTCCAAGAAAGCCATGACTTTGCTAGGAGTGAGGAAGCTTTAGCAATGCTGTCTCATTCTAAGTCTTTGTTAATATTTTCGCAATTTCCAAGTATAAGGGGAAAG